>NC_137864.1:35856758-35942800 GCF_963924005.1 Protomyctophum bolini
ACTTTTCCCACCACTGGCTCAGCTGCTACTTGCTCCCCCTGACCTGATTACAGAGCAAACAGCTTGTTATGTGATTTATGACGGTTTCAGACACTAATGGCTGTCACAGAGTGACAGTTCATGACTACATTTTAAATGAATAACATTCTTAACTGAAGCATGTAAGCATTATTTAGTCAAATGTATGCTTTCTAATTTACGATACTTGGTGCGTGGTGTCCTGCGCCAAAAATAGCCAACCCACACTCCCCCCATATGCCGCATTCGTGACCCCTTGTGAGTTTGTAGGTCGGCTATTTTTGTCAGCCAAGTATGAATCGGCTGTAACTCTCCCATTGGAGTCTCTAAGAACCCTACTCTCTACCTGCCTTTATCCCTTTCCTTTTTTTGGAGGGGGGTGGGGTCAGGAGAAACCTAGCTTCACGCTTTTTATAAAAAATAAATAAATTACTTGTTCAATTGCTTTGCTACAGTGTGTGTGTGTGTGTGTGTGTGTGTGTGTGTGTTAATTTAATCATTTCAATTTTTTTCAGCCAGCCATCCACTTGAGCATTATTTGGATGCTGGAAGGCTATAGGAGGTACTAGTGCTTACAGTCCATTTGGATTTAAACTAGACCTCAGCATTTTGTTAATCTCACGTGGGCCTGTGTTAGAGCAGAATTTCTACATCCTACGTGTGAGTGTGACCCAGCTGTGGTGTGGTGTTGGTTAGCTTTATTGGGCTTTAGGTGGGCTGACTGCTTGTTTGTCCCAGGAGGAGCAGAACCCAGGGAGACAGTGAGACCTTGGGAACCCTCAGCTGCTACTTGCTCCCCACTGAGCCTGTTGTGTTTACAGAGCAAACAGGCCAGTCATATAAGCATGTGTGACGTGCTTGTGAAAGATGGTAGACAGCAGAGACCTGAAAAGAGACCGCTGGTGGAAAAAGTGTCAATGCTGCAATATAGAAATACTTTGATAAAAGTACAATTAAAAAAGAAACGAGTAAATTCAACATGTACTTTAGTAAAAGTACAAATGTATTGGCATCAAAATGCCCCTAAAGTACCAAAAGTAAAAGTGAAAGGAAAGAAGATGAGAGAGAAATGGGAGATGCTGCAAAGAGAGGGAGATGGAGGTGGCATGGACGACTGCAGCCCAGGGCCCTGTAGGACATGCTAGTGTGAATGGGATTGTTTTTCTCCTGGTCTGTTTTCCAAATCTCTGTCCAAAATAGGTCAGTAGACTCAGATATCCCTTTAGAGTAAATCCAGACCGGTCTGTCTGTCTCTGTTATTCTCTCTCAGCCCAGCCTGTGGAATGTTTCGCATACAGTCACGAAAACAAGAGAGGTTGGGCCCGAGGGAGGGAAAATATAATCGAAAAAAAGGCCTTAGTGTGTGTGTGACCCTACTGTATATCAAAGTTTTATAGAATGAATGAGAGGGACAGTAAGGGACTTTAGGGCAAACAATTTAATTGCACTGTAGAGATTAATTGTTTAGTTAAGAGTAATTTCCAGAATAATAGGAAAATATAATTAGGAAAAATAACAAGTTATACAGTAACTGCTCGGGTAATTCAAGGGCAAGCAGTTTCCAAATTCAGGACACTCTGGGATGTTGTGTCTTTCCACTTTCGAGGGTTCCTCTGTTTTTACAAGTGGATGGTGGGCACTCCAAACAATACCATCAGCCCACAGAGGACTCTACTGTACTCAACAGTTTGACAATATGCTATAAAGTTTTAAGGGCTCTGGACCGTCCATCCAGATGTCACTTCCTTTAAGGAACAGTTTGTCTATTCATGCACACGCTAGCCAACAAAGTTTAGCCAAAAAACCAATTGGTGACACGTTCATCCTGCTCTAAACAGAGATAGACTCATCATGTTGCTAGACTCATCATGTTGCAGGGGCAACAGTAGTCGCGGTATTGCACACAAATTAATATAATATAAAGCTTTTATAATATTAAAGTATTGTAAATTACAGGGGTGGCCATGGCATTTGCTGTTTCGCTCACTGGGTCAATGCAGAGATTAGCTAATGTCAACACCTCTGAAGGCTTCCATATACAATCACACATAGGGCAGAATTTGTTTACTGTTTTATTCAGCTGTTGAAGATATGAGTGCAAATTGGAGAGACCTCACTGGTCATTTAGAGTTCCTGATTAGATTTGAAGCAGCTGTACTCTCTTTCGAGCATCAAAACTTTCCCCGCAGATAATGTATCGAATATTTTTCAGTGACATTTTTATAAGGTCAAAAAACCAGCAAATGCCTTATAAACCATACACAAGTTTTAACGCTGCCAACTGTAACGTTTTGCACTTTTGTTTTCATTTTTATCTGCCTGCATTGGAAGGCTATAAAGCTTTGACCAGACACTTAGTGCCGCAATCTTGAAGATAAAGAGCGTATAGTTAAAGCACTGCAATGTCTGGCATGCAGGGGCTGGCATTTCTCTTGAGCATATACTCTGAGCAAACAGAACTCATACACACACGCAGCGCACAAACGCATGCACGCATGCACACAGTGTACACACACACACACACACACACACACACACACACACACACACACACACACACACACACACACACACACAAATACATAGTATATAACTGTACACACACGACCCTCACACAGAGAACACACATGAGCCACGTGAGTGAGTTTATGAAGCTTTTGTTGACTTTGGCGCAAATCCCACTCTACCTGCCCCCCACCCCCTCCTCCTTACATGTTCCTTCCATGCCCCAACACACACACACACACACACACACACACACACACACACACACACACACACACACACAGTCTCAGATACGGTACCCTGCCTGCCCCTACACTTATTTTTCAACTCTATTGCTTTCACATTCCTTTTTCTTATTTCCATTCTCCTTGTTGAATGTTTGTTTCTTCCTTTCATATGATTTCCTTCCTCCTTTATGTTTCTGTGTTCGTGCGAATATTAGTTTCACTTCAACAAAAATAATAATAGGATGTCTCTTGCTTGTGTTGTGAACGCAATAATGACGGTATTCCTTTTTTCTGTTGATAGGGTGATTTGTAATAATATAATTTTTATTATTGAAAAGTAATGGTTTTTATATACTGTTACGGTCAACCGTGTCAATGTAGGCCTACAGTGTTAAGTGACCAAGTGACCAATGCGGCCCTCACCCCAAGTTGAGTTCGACAGGCCTGGGCCCTACACTGTACAGAACGTGTTTTTCTTTTCATTCCTGGTCCTTTCTTGGAAACCATTTGAGTAATGTGCACACTTGGTGTCCCCTTACCACACACACACACACACACACACACACACGCAAGCACGCACGCACATTAACATGACTGAGTTGATCCCGAAGATCTGTGGCCCATGTTGTGCAGTCGTTCCATCCTTCACGCCCCGCCTCTTCTCCTTCCTCGCTCCTCCTCTTTTCCACCTACCCCTCACAGCCTCACGTTATGCGACAGGAAAGCACCTTTTTATTAGAACAACAATTGTCTTCTCTTTACCGACCTTCACCTGAAAGGAGTGACGCATTGTGTATTCTTTGTCATTGCCATTCTGATGCTTTGATTTTTTTTATCTCTATAAATCAGTTTAACTGGCCTTTGCCTTCATACAACCCCACTCCCCCCATGATTAACTGTATTAATCCAGTAGGCCCTGCAAATGCTATCTGCTTTTCTGCACTTGTGGAGAAAAGCATTACATTGACACTAAAGGCTTTTATTCCCCCTACCGCAACAAGTAACACAAACATGGAGAAAGGCATTACATTGACACTAAAGGCTTTTATTCCCCCTGCCCCAACAGGTAACACAAACATAAGAAGTGAACCATGGCCCTCAATATACCCGGCCTGGCGGTGATGGCAGTCTTCTACCTGCTAATCCTCGCCACGGGAATCTGGGCGTCCTTGCGCTCCAGGAAGGAGGAAAAGAAGTGCTCGGGAGACGGCATGGAGATCACCCTGTTGGCTGGACGCAACATCAACCTGCTGGTTGGCATCTTCACACTTACCGGTAAAGGACTTCACGCAGTCATTTTGGATTTATTTTTATTGTCTCCCTGCTATTTTCACTGCATGAGGAGCGAGAAGCGAGAGATGCCAATGTCCAGACATGGCTCTAAAACGTGTTTGTGTTCTTTCCACAGCGACGTGGGTTGGAGGGGGCTTCATCCTTGGTATTGCAGAAGCAACGTACAACCCGACGCTAGGGCTGGTCTGGGCCCTGATGCCTGTCCCCTATGTGCTTACCTTCTTCTTGGGTGAGTAGCACCGAGTACTGTACTATGCACTGTCCTCCCGACCTTTCAGCCCTGGTCCAAATACTGACATGAATTAACATTACAATCTCTTTATTTAACCAGGTATTTGACTGTTGAAGGGAAAACTATCTCACCAAACTGAGATTTGTGCCAGTTAAGTAGGGCACCATGTTGAGAAGTAGAAAACATTTTTCCACTTTCACGAGGTGGAAAAATGTTTACAAAATTAGGAAATTAGACACAGGAACGGATTAAGCCTTAAGCTGGGCATGAGAAACTAGGTGTGAATGTCATTCAAAATTGCTGCAGGATTTATTTTTACAATAGGTGTAATCTTGTATCACTAGATGATCCTCCTTCTGTGATGCCGGCTCATGCTGTTAACCCAAAAAAACATCTGAAATCAGACACTGAACCCAAAACTCAGCCACTTCATTGATTCACATTTCACTTTGACCTCATCTGGCCCAATTGCGTCGTTAAATGACTCCTGTGCATGTCATTGCATCCCCGTTGTATGTGAGTTAAACGTAATTTCCCTTGTAGTCCTCTCCATGGGAGAATATCATCACAAAAGGATGAAAGGCCTTGCGCTTTGAGCTCGAGACTTGGGTCTCAGTTACAGCACAATTTCACATGTTCACCATATAGCCGCACAACAGTCGGCCCAGTGTTCTCAAAGTCTATAGGTGTAAATGTAGCAGGGCGCACTGTCCGTGCCATCCGATCTGCTCTTCACATGTTGTGAGAGGTATGGTATCACTGCACAGCCCAGACACAACTTTATGGGCATGCAGAAGCTCTTCATGTCTCATGTCCGTTAAACCTCTTCACAAGTGCAGAGCTGAATTTGAAATGGAGCTTTTTTTACCCCTAATATTCAATGCCTCCTTTGTTAGAGCTATTTGGCTCACATGGAAATGAAAGACAGTTAAAATAATGAAATATTCTGTACAGTCAAAATCAATGTATCCTGAAACGCTCTATTATACATTCTCAAGTGTAGCATGAAATGTTTGTAATTGCGTATGTGAAACATTCCAAGCACAAAAACAAATCAACAATTGTTATAATTTCTACTCGTATATATATATACCTTAGAAGCTGAGCTCAGCTGTAAATTGAATATAAGAAAAAGTGGAGTTTACCTAAAGCCTAATTTCCACTCCATAGTATGATGATGCACTTGCTGACAGGAACAGGTTTTCAAGCTAACAAACATCTCACGATGCGATGGAATATAAATTTAACTTCTGGTTGCTGCATTCGCCCACCCACTGTCTCCATGGAATAATACCAGTGTTCGACTGCTTTAAAAAAAGGATTGTGAGCAATCACTTGACTTCAGCAGAAGCAACAGGTGTTGGGCTGGATGACCAACAGATCGCTTACTTCTCATAATCTGACCACCTTGACTGCTGGCCAGCAATTTGAGCTAGCGCGGCAAAACAGGTGCTTAATTACAGGTTCTAGCTCGTTCAAAATAGAGCAGCACGCGTCCTGTGCATGTGTGTGGAGGCTAGATTATTCCAGAAACATTTGTGCCTTAATAAAACACGTACTAGAACGAAACCATAAATATGGAACATCTTACTTTGCCAATGAATAATTCACTGAAAGAAATGGTCTGTGTCTTTATAACTGCAACTAATGAGGATCCTAATAAACTCGTTAAAGTGTCGTGCCAAACAAGTTTGGCCATCAGCTGTAAATGATTTGCAACTGATTCCGCCCGTGCTTAATTGGTGGTGTAAAACAATCGTAAGAATATTGGCGCTAACAGTTGGATATCTGGCAGCTTCTGTGCATGAGTATATAGTTTTGACCTGGCAGGTCAGTCATTTAGCATAAAGTCATTTGAGGAAACAGGTGCTGCTGTCAGTCCACAGCATGTGTCACTATCACTGGCCACCCTGCCAGAGTGCACAGGCCGGGGAAAACCGGAAACATAGACATCCCCAATCAGGAAACGTAACACTGCTCCATTTTCCGTTCTTGTCCATTGTTGTGGGGGCTTGAGCGGAACCGCTAGCTCCACTGAAGGTGTTGTGTGTTGTGTTATCTGGACAGAACACTTGTTGTTTTCAAGTTTTCAGCACCCGCCACCCCCAAAGATTGCATGTGTACACTACACTACACGCATGCATGCGAACACACGCACACGCACACAAAACTTTATTCTCTGTTTGAACATAATCTGACGTATTTTTTTTCCCGTTCTTCCATTTCCCTCCAGGTGGCTTTTTCTTTGCCAAACCCATGAGAGAAAACAAATACTTGACAATGATGGACCCGTTCCAGATTAAGTACGGGAATGTTCTGAGCAGTGCGCTAATCTTTCCTGCACTGGTGGCCGACGTCCTGTGGGTGGCACGCACGCTGGTCAGCCTAGGTAATTTACTCACAGTGCACAATGCATCACACTCACTCACTCACTCACACACACACACACACACACACACACACACACACACACACACACACACACACACACACTCACGGAAACAAACACATGCTCATGCATGTATAAATATTGTGCTGTAGATAAATATACAGATGTATGTACCTATGCAAGGGAACAAACATCGTACATACTTGAAGGTAACGAAGCGTTCCACTTCACTTATCTTACAAATGTCCCTTCTTGTATCTTGTATATTGCATAGTTGCCCATTCTATAATTGGACACTGGGTACAGCTTCATTTTCTAGTAGCCCACAACCACACATGGGCTCATTTTCTTTTTACTTTGATGCAATGCAAGAAGCCCTATGCTGTTCCCAATGAAAGGGCATTTGGTGAAATCATTAACATAGTGTAATTGTTATGCTGTAATGAGGTTAACCACTTAAATACAATTTTATAATTGTTTTTAAAAACTTACAGAAATCTCACATATTTGTGCCCAAAATAGAGATGCCATGTTTAAAGTACTACAGTTTAAAGTGAAAGTCTATTTTGCAATTTAAGTGCGCTGACAGTAATTATTTGGGCTCAAGATATAGTAATATTGTTGCAATACTCTGTGTGAGTGATGTTCCATGTGTGGTTGGCGTGCGTGGATGTATGGGTGCACGTGTGCGCTGGGCGTGGAGGTGTGTATGTTCGTTTGGAACAGAAAATACATGTGTGTGTATAATGTTTTCTTGTGTGTGTTTTTTAACACTCTTTTCTTTTCCAGCATTTTTAGAAAAGGGGCTTTAGACAACGAGCAGCCTGTTGATTGTGAAAGGTGATCAATTATTCAAACTAGGTTCTTGTGTCACAAGACACTTCTTTCCACGCTTTGTTCCAAGGCTGTATTTGTTACAGGGCCCCCGAAAAAAAGGAAAAAAAACGTTGTTTTCACTATGAAGTAATGTTGTACTTTTTAAACCCATTTTTACAAATAATAATATGTACATATCAGATTAAACGGAGTGAGGTCCAACTGCACTGTAGTATTGTCTGTATCATCCAGGTAGCACTGCAAGCTGTGCTGATTCCTCCACGACAGGGCTGACAGGGAAAGTGGAAGGAATGCTCATGGGGCTTTTACTTTTCTCAAGCCTTTAGTTAACCAATGAAACCACTTTGGCCTCAGGGGCGTTTAGAGAAATTGCCCTCTGTATTATGACCCGGTTCCACACACACACACACACACACACACACACACACACACACACACACACACACACACACACACACACATCTCTGAGTGAGCTGATGTTTTGAACATGGAGAGTGCTGTTGCCATACGTCTGGACTTTATATGTGCACGCTCTGTTTTGAGTGAGTCTGTATGGTATGCTTGACTCCATGCCAGAAATGCCCCAGTTTTTTACAGATGCTGTTCCACGTGATACTAGCAAACCATGTGGAATCAATAACACACAATTATGACTGTTAAAGGTTCTGCTGGGGAGTTGCAGTGAGAGATGTGACTGGGTGGAATGGGAGGGGTGCGTGTGTGTGTGTGTGTGTGCGTGTGCGTGTGCTGTACATGTACATTTTGGGGAGGTGACGGGCCCCTAGCCATTGGTTGGATAACAGGGCATTCTAAAAACAGAACACGGGTGTATTTAGACAGCTCTTTCTCTTGCCATCCCTGGTGCTTTCCATTAAGCCCCAGAGACCCCCAAATCTCATTCCTTCTCTTTCCAAATTTAGCTCAGTGGCGCACAGCTAAGCTTAGCATAGTGCAAAAACAGATTATATCCCTTCAATGAAACCTTAGAGAGAAGACCACCCTTGGAGAAAGTACTTAAGATGTAGTGATACTGCTGTTTGCATGTTATCCTGATGGGGGAAAAAGAACTAACAATCTCATCACTGACTGATGACTGACTGATGACTGGTGATTAGCCTGCCTGCTAGTATGTCATTTCCCTAGAAAATAGAACACTGTTCAAGGAAATATCTAATGGGCTAAAGTAGCGAAATAGGAATAAAACAAAAACTAAATGCATGCAGTTAATAACGGTGGGTGGGGGTTGGAGGGCTGTCCCATACAGAAGAAAAGCTGGGAATGGTGGTACTAAAAATAATGGGTCGGATATCTCATGCATTATCTCAGTATTGGACAGTTCAAGACTAAACTTTGGGGTGGGGGTTCGGGGGTTGGGGGGAGTGGGGTGGGGGCGGCAGGGGTGAGAGGTCAGTAAGTAGCGATCGATGGTGCCGATCTGACACTTCTCTGTTTAAGGGCGTTGTTGTGGTGTGCGGCTGCAGGCTGCGGCTGGGGATGACCCTGGCAATGTGGGAGAAGAGACGGTGAAGGTAGTGATGCTTTGCTTGCCTTGTTTGAGTAACAAGATGTCTTTTATTTATCATTTGTTCATTTTAGATTTTTTTTCCTTCTTTCATTTCCCACACTTTCACGCTTCATTTTCTTTTGCACTGAAAAATTCTCTTTCCTTTTTTATATCTTTTTTTATTTTTTACTATAATTGTAAGTTTCAGTTTTTATCAAGGCCGTGATGATACTTAATTTAGGAGGGGAAAGGAATGCTCTGGAGTCTCACAATCAATAGGCTGCTTCTGTTACCTACTGTATGCGTTTGTATCGTTTGTTTTACTATTACTCTTATATTATAATCACCTTTGTTGGCTTGTTGGTTATATAAGTTCTTGGATGCCTTTTTCAAAAGCTTTTGAACCTCAGCCACCCATGCTTAAATGTGTAAACGTCATTCTTGTTTTAAAACCACGAGAATTGAATTGCTTTACATTGTTTTGTGCTCTTTGGAAAAGTAGTGTGCTAAGGCATATGGACAGCACAATAATTACCAGACAATTGTCCAGTTTCATATTAAATTGTATTTAAAACTGTTGAAATATGAAGTGTGTGTGTGTGTGTGTGTGTGTGTGCGTGTGTGTGTGTGTGTGTGTGTGTGTGTGTGTGTGTGTGTGTGTGAACAAATGAGATTAACAGAAATGGACTACAAATAATCTCTAACTTACTACCCCATCAGCCAGCAGTTGCATGCACCTCTTAGCAAGCCTGACAGTTGTATTCTGTACATTAGAACAGATCATTTAGAATGCAGAATGTGCTCTATAAAGCCCAAATTTATACTTCATCACACAGCCGTGTCGCTACAGGAAAAGAGCTGATTTCGGAACGGAAATGGGTTGTTTTTTGGCAAGCGACGTGGTCATCTGATGAAGTATGCAATTAGGCTGAATTTCTTCGCCTGTCAGTCCACTTGTTCTGATGGCCCAGTTGTGTTGTTTCAGGTGGAACTATGAGCGTGATCCTGGACCTGGATTATGTCTACTCTATCGTCATCTCCTCTGTGGTGGCCATCGTCTACACACTGATGGGCGGGCTCTACTCTGTGGCCTACACAGATGTTATCCAGCTCATCCTCATCTTTGTCAGCCTGGTGCGTAAAGTTCAAATCAATATTCCAAATCAATACAGCAATCTCATGCTCTTTTTTTCCCCCTTTTTTTTGCATGTTTCTGTTGGGTATAGTTCCAACTTCCGATAAAAGGACAACACTTTGGCTGCTTAAAAATTGTTGTTCAGTTAGTTTTTTTGTTGTGTGATAAGATAATACATAATAATGGTAGTTTTTTGGTATGTCAGCTTTGCTAACCCAACCCAGGCCGAAACATACTCTCCGGGTCTCTGTTTCAATGTCTTAAAGTCTAGCTGTTATGTACACTGAAAGTGTCCCCTTGTGAGGCTACGACATTAATGAGTGTTTATTTCTTCTTTCGCATACAGTATGCTTGTGTTCCGTTCCTGATGACCAACCCTGACTCACTGGACATCTCACTGACGGCCTTCAATGAGACATTCCAGGCTCCCTGGGTGGGGAAGCTGGAGCCCAATGAGGCTGGCAAGTGGATTGACGACTTTTTGGTGTTGGTGAGTCGGAGAAACACACACACACACACACACACACACACACACACACACACACACATACCTCAAGCAATGGCGGACACGTTCCAAAACATATGCAGGGCCAATGCATGCAAAACACAAATGCACAGACCGCACTTAATGTGCATGCAAATCTTTTACTCGAGCTCACCATCTTCTGCAATGAATAAACATGTTGTTGCATAACTGCTGCCTTTGCGGCAATGTAATTACATCCAGCAGTATTGGGTTATTTCATTACACGACAAGACGCCGCAGCATAACAACAACAACAAGTAAATTAAAGATGGAAAGATCCATAACAAGTAATGAGAAAATTGCTCCTTTTTTCCCCTCATCCTTTATTGTTGAATAATTAGATTCCCAGTGCGTATGTCTGAGCTGTGTGTTTCTGTGTATTCTTTACAGGGATTGGGGGGTCTGGCCTACCAGGCTTTCTACCAGAGGATCCTGTCTGCCTCTTCTTACACCCAGGCCCAAGTCACCTGCTTTGCCTCCTCTGCGTTCTGCCTGGTTCTTGGTATCCCATCCATACTTGTTGGTGCTGTGGCTGCATCCACAGGTACACAGTTCTTACTCACCAACTGGATAATTTCATGTTTTTGGATCAACACACTAAAATCCAGTGTTAATTTAACTGTACAAAGGGAATCGTATCCATTTGTACACTCTTCAGAGTTATGGACACGATTGTGCAGATTTAGTTTTAAGACTTCATCCTTTATATTCTCTATTTGAATTCTCTTCACATCATTTGTTTTGTATATAATTCCTCTTTATAATATAATAGTAACATGGGGCACTGTGAAAGTGCTTGGTGTTCTGATATTCCCGACACTGGAGTATACCTGCCCAGTGTAGCATGACAATCTTACAGGCTCTATGAGATTAGATAGATAGAGAAACGTGCCTGCCAAATCACTGGCAAGGCATATACCAGTTACGAAGATACACTCCAAACCCTCTCATTACCCACCATGCCAAGACAGGAGAATCGCAGTGTACGGAATTTTCACTGAGCCTCCTGGATTTGCTCTTCAGAAGTAGCCCCCCCCTGACAGACAAGTTGTTCCTAAGTCTAGGAGGTAGCGAAGGCTACCTGACCTGGCCTTTGGAACAGTAGGAAGGGCCATCCCAGAGGATCTTAGGCATCAGCGTTAATGTACATTTGAATCTATCAGATGGTAACTTTGTATCATCTTTACAAGAGTGGAAGTGGATGTTAAGTCTAGTCCACTGTTTCCCTTTTCATATCAAGGACCGCCAAACCGTAGACCCTGAAAATATTTTGTTCCAGGACCCCATCACTTTTGTTGACATTTATTGTCACACTATATTGCCTCATTCCTCATTATGTACATTTTGGAATTTCTTTCTTTATTCATTCTAATGATAAACTGTTTTCTTTCCCCCTAAGACTGGAACCAGACTGCCTATGGCCTCCCTACCCCATATGAGCGAGGCCAGGCTGGCTCCATCCTTCCCATTGCCCTGCAGTACCTCACACCCACCTACATCTCTGTCATTGGCATTGGTGCTGTAGCTGCTGCTGTCATGTCATCCATGGACTCAGCCCTGCTCTCCTCTGCCTCATTGTTCTCCTCCAACATCTACAAGAACATCCTCAGGAAACAGGTGAGAAAATCCTCTGGGGAAGAAACGAGTATGAACCAGCAATATTAACGCTTCTAAAGAGAGATCAGATTTGACAGCGCGAGGTAGTAATGGAACATTTGGAAGGTGAGGCTTTTCAGAGTAAAATCTGCCTCATCTGCTGGGCACTCTAGCACCTTTTATTTTTGAAATATTCCGGCACACTGGAAGTGTTAAAGTCCTCAAATATAATTCTGAAGTTACAGTACTAGAGTGTACTGTAGTATGAATATCAGAAAAACTTGGAACATATGGATAGTTCAGGGCTCTTAAAGGGACACTTCACCCTTTTTGCAAAAAAAGATATGTTAATGACGTTTAGAAGCTTTAGAACACTTTCCTGGGGTCTTTATGTGTGTAATATGTGGTTTTAGATATTTTAGATTGTAGCAGTGAGCCTGTTGTCTCTGATGTCATGGACACTGGGCTCACTTCCTTCCTGGACTACATGTTGTCTCAGTAAGACAGCTCTCCCCCCTATCCACAAGGAGGAGCAGTGCAGCAAAGAACTATGGGAATTGTAGTCCAGGAAGGTAGTGAGACCAGTGTCCATGACATCAGAGACAACAGGTTCACTGCTACAATCTAAAATATCTAAAACCACATATTACACACATAAATACCCCCAGGAAAGTGATCTAAAGCTTCTAAACGTCATTAACATATCTTTTTTTGCAAAAAGGGTGAAGTGTCCCTTTAATAGTGCTGTATTATTAACAACAAGATCTATTAATCTGTCTTTGAGTGAGTGAATTATATCATGTTAACTCAGTGAGTGGCCTATTAATTTGACGCATAAACCATTTCAAGTTTTTTTTAAGAGACCTTTATTGGTCAAAATTGTATAGGGAACTTTTCTGTGGGGGGTAATTTCACATTGGAGCACATATAGTGTTCTTTCACGTGCATGCGTGCGTGCATCCATCCATATCTGTGCGTGTAGAAATGCTGGAGGCAGTTAGAAAGCTACTGCTGGCAGTGGTAAAACAAAGAAGCTATTCACTTTTCACATGTCGCCTGTTTTCACTTTGCATCGTGTTTTAGTAAAAAGAAATCTCTTCTTCTTTCACTCTCTCCCTCGTGAACAATGCTTTATTTAATTGCTTCCATTCTGTGTTGCCCCCGAAGAATGTTCCATACGATGCAAGGGGGCGCGTTCAAGGGTGACAGATTGTTCTGGGGCTGTTGTTTCTCACCGCAGTCACATTTTCAACCCAACTTTTAACCACTCACGTGAACCGCCACTGTCAGTACATGGATATTATATCATCTGGGAATTATCAGTAATATAAAGGACATTGTTCAGGGATTTATACTGTTTGAAAACAGATTACAAAGTTTGGTGATTAAAAGGATCATACCAGTATCAATATTTCATTGGCTATTCATGGCTTTGGCTATGTATATCATACATAAAAAATGAACAGACACTTTTTTTTTTTTAATTAAATTTTAAACATTTCCTCTCTCTCCCCATTCTTCCCCAGGCATCAGATCGTGAAATGCAGTGGGTGATCCGCATCTCAGTGATAGTTGTGGGTTTGGCTGGCACAGGCCTCACCTTCCTGGACAACAGTGTTCTGGTCTTCTGGCTGGTTGGCGTGGACATGTCTTACACTATCATGTTCCCTCAGCTGGTGTGCGTCCTCTTCTTCAAGGTGTCTAATGGCTATGGCGCCTCTGTAGGTTATATCCTTGGCCTTGTCCTCAGGTTGCTAAGTGGAGAACCCCTCATCGGTCTGAAACCTGCCATTCATTTCCCTGGCTGCCGTCTTGATGCCGAGGGCAAGATGACACAGTATTTCCCTTTCCGCACCTGCATCATGCTCACCTCGCTGGTGTCCATCCTCCTCTTTTCATGGCTGACCTCGATCATCTTTAACAAGGGTCTCTTGTCGGAGAGGTGGGACGTGTTCAAGATCAACCGCAAGCAGGCCAAGGCAGCAGCAATAGCAAAAGCCTTGGTAGACAAGAAGAAAGAAAAGGATCCCGCAGTGAACAAGATGCTAATTGACACCACTAGCCTCTAAGGAGATACAGAGAGGAGTGAAGATGGGTGCAAAAGGTCTGCATTTTGTTTGTCTGCCAAGCAGGTGTTCAGAGAGAGAGAGAGAACAGTTGCAAAGATTTGCAGTTGCAAAAAGAAATGAAATGGAATCCATCGAGAATGAACAATTCAGCCGAACAGAAATGCTGTAGGATTATTACCAAACAAACAAGTATTTGTTTGTTTTTTATTACAAGAATTATGTTGTTCTTGAATAAAGGGAGTCCCTTTGTGAATAAACATGAAGCACCTCTATGTGGGGTGTTGGTCGCGAGAGTTATCCTGACACTATACTGTACTGCGAGTGCACAATAATGGTTCTGTAATGGTAGCTTTTCTCTCAATGTGAATATCAGCGAGCAATCTGCAAACCTATTCCGCATGACAGGTAACGCCTACATCGCAATCGTCAATATCGTCACTCGTGTGACACTGTTAGATTTCGCGCAAGAACAAAATACAGCAACCCAAAGAACAACATGGAACAAATGGAGGAGAAAAAAACTAACGACAGCAACCAACACTTGGACTGAAGTAATACAAACACATTTCAGGCTTTATAAGGACTCATTATCTTCCTTTTTTTTTTACTATTCAATATTCCCCACTTTATTGTGAACAACAGCCTTCAGAGCCAGAATTGCATACCCTGCCAGCACAGACCTCAGTCTCCCACTGTGCCGCAATTATTGCAGGGAGTCGTTTCCAGACCACCCCCGTCCCCCACCACAGTGGGTTGGACTCCAGTTAAAAGCTGCTGTTTGTTTTCAAGATAAATAAATAAATCTAACAATTTGCTTCAACTGCACAGAGAAAGAATGCCAGACATCCCACATCTATTTTCCCCGCCTCCTCCTCCTCACTCGTCCGACAATCCTCCTCGTTCCTTCTTTCTTCTCTTCCGCCAGTCTGGAAAGACGGCTAGAGAAATAAATGCCTTTCACAGTTTGTAAATGTTTTTGTACAGTATAGTTTTTCTATGGTTATATATGCAAAGCTCTAGTTTACAAGGGGCTCGTTTTTTTGTTTTTTTTTCATGAGCCTTGAGGTTATTTATGTTACATACTGAGCCTATAGTACATACTGTAGTAGTCTGGTGTAGAGAGAGACTTGAGCCTAATTGATACCTCAGAGTATGACCGTGTCACATGCAGGGGAAAAATGTTTATTTTTTGGTGAGCAACTCTGTCATACGATGAAGTATAAATTAGCCTTTGGAAATGGGTGACAGTCGGAGGCGGTTTTCCACTACCATACCGTTTCCTTTCATTTCATTGTAAAGGTTTTCTCTCAAATGTCAAGTTATCGCTGGACAACATCGAAATGGGTGTATAATCTAGTTACTTTTTTTTTTTTAAATACCTCATGGAGTGGTAAAGTTGACTTAGCTATATAATGTAATTCAGCCTATGTTTCTGACTTCCATCCAAAGATCAAGTGTGGCAAAAGCTATCATTTTCCAAAGACGAACTGCACAGATCAACTATTTCCAAACAGGAGGCATAGAAGAAAACACATGCATCCTACATGTCATTACGTGATTGATACTTGTATTATACTCTTGTACTGTACAGCCTTATATATTGTATATTTTACAACACACTGTTTTTAAAGTCATGATCTTGTAGCCAAAGAGATGAAACGGTGCATTATTTTGTTGATTTTAAAAACATTGACTGTTTTTAAATCATTTTAAATCCACCTTTGGTCACAATAAAATCATTGGACATTGGTTAAGTACATTGGATTAGACTGCACTTTATTGATGCTGCAAATGGAAATTAATGTGTTACAGCAGCCAATATACGGTAGCCTACATATTAAGGTTTCATGGTGTTCATTTGCGACTATAGACCCCTACAAATGTGACATGCTTTGATGTCCAAGCATAAATATTAACTGATCCTTCTGCTACATTTGGAAAGGAAGTCCTGAGAGACCCAGTAATCCTCAACCCGTGACCCGTCCATACCTGCAATTTTGTGAATTTCTGCAATGTAGTAAAGTAGCCTATTAGACCGGTAAATCCATATAATTGGATCAAGTCTACACTACCAAAAAAGCCACCATGTGAATAAAAGCAGTCTCAGGGGAATGAGTTATGGTTGGTTTTATAATATAAAACCCCTTTTATAAAGTAAAACCTAAGTATATACACCGTATATTGGTTTGTCCCCGTCATATTTGGTTTTGTACTATTATGCATGTCAATTGTTATGGTGTTTGTATACCAAGCTTTAGTAAAGGCTGTTTTCTCTTGCCACTTGGCAAGGCCTAACTTTGTAATCAATTATTTTATCCCCATGGGGTGATGTTCTGTCAGAATAAAGGTTGAAACCAAACTACAGCGCCTCGTTTTTACTTTCAAGTGGGTTATACCCTTGGTTTGCAAACATTTTGAGTCCATGCATTTCTCATTTCTAAATATGCCAACATTTCAGTAATCAAGAAAAAAAAATCCATAAATTAGTAAAAATGGCAGATCTACAGGCTCAACCAGGGGGGCAGCGAGCCTGAGTAAATAGTGTCTGAACTCTGAAGCCACTAGGAAATCCTGACTTCCTGAAAGTTCATATAATGGCCTGTTGTGGCGCTGTCATTGGGCCCAAAAAAACCCATAGCTCCATGTATTTGGGCCCAACTTCACCTAGAACAGTGATACTCAACCTCAGGCCCGCGGGCCACATCAGGCCCGTGGGACCATTATGACTGGCCCACCAATGAAAATCTAAAAAAAATCTGGAAAATGAAATAAATCTGAATGAAGTTATCTTTAATTACATTATTATAAGTAATACTATTAGAGTTGTACTATTACTCGAACGAAAATAAAAGCTTGGGGGGGGGGGGGGGGAGATGCAATGCAAATGAAAGATATATACTGTGTATCCCTATTCCCTGACATAATTTTATAGCTAAACGGACAGAATTCTATTTTATTTGAATGATGAAACCCAGCTGCCATTAATAGTTGGAAATGGAAATGGAAATTGCGGAAATTGCGGAAATGGAAATTGCGGAAATTGCGGAAATTGTAATTGCGGAAATGGTGGAAATGGAAATTGCGGAAATTGCGGAAATGGAAATTGCGGAAATGGTAATTGCGGAAATTGCGGAAATGGCGGAAATGGTAATTGCGGAAATTGCTCTTCACTTATAGCTATCTATTTTCAGGTAGATTGTTTTATTTTACTCAGTCAGCCATATCACTACTCATTTTTTTTCATGAAAAAGGTCATAGCTGGGTAATCTATTTTCAGGCAAATTGTGTTTATTGTATTTTATTTTACTCAGCCATAACAATTTATTTTCTGTTAACCAACTTGCTGGCTGGCAGGCAGGCAGACAGCTACTCATAGACAGGCAGACAGACAGACAGCTACTCATGGAGAATTGGACAGGCAGGCAGTCAGACAGCTACTCATAGACAGGCAGACAGACAGCTATACTCATGGAGAATTGGACAGGCAGGCAGACAGCTACTCATGGACAATTGGACAGGCAGGAAGGCAGACAGCTACTCATAGACAGGCAGACAGACAGCTACTCATGGACAATTAGGCAGGCAGGCAGACAGCTACTCATGGACAATTAGGCAGGCAGGCAGACAGCTACTCAGACAGGCAGACAGACAGCTACTCATGGACAAGCTACTCATGGACAATTGGACAGGCAGGCAGGCAGACAGACAGACAGCTACTCATAGACAGGCAGGCAGACAGCTACTCATAGACAGGCAGACAGTAAGACAGCTACTCATGTTATGTTATTATGTTATTATAACAGCTACTCATGTTATGTGCAATAATTTGTGCAGTTATGGAAACAGCTCTTTGTGTTTATGCAAGAAAATGTAACACATTTATTTATTTACATATTGTGTGCATGCACATTGTACTTTGATACATTTTGCGAAAATAAAGCAATTGAAAGAGAGAAGTTATCAAGTATCATTAATGTCGTAATTTTATCTACTGGCCCCTGGCCCCTTGCCATTTTTGTAATGTGGCCCACAGGTAAATCTATTTGAGTATCCCGGACCTAGAATGTATTACCTTAAACAGTCATGCTAAAGTCTCATGTCATATTCTTTTTGGAAAATTATGGTCAATTTATAAAAAAAAGTGACCATAAAGCAGAGTATGTTCTGAGGGGCGTGGCTACCGTTAGTCTATCGGGATCCACCCCCCGCTCGAGTCAAAATAAGGGGGGGGGGGGGGGGGCAGCCAATGGCCTTCTGGGCCCAAACAGATCTAGAAATATGGCGATTGGACTGACAGGCTTCATCTTACGTCCATATCAGACCCGGAGAACGCTTTGTCCATATTGTTTTATGGGCTCAACGCAGGGCAAAGCATTGAGACCTTATATAGATCTCCCAGTTTCAGGGTCCCGGGCAAATGTAAATAAACTAATTTGGGTCTTGAGCATCAGAAACCATTGGGCTACACAACACACCAAACCATTTTAACATGCAAATACAGGATTACCGCATGCATGTAAACTGACACAAGAGTACCAACTAAAGTAAAAGCAGAACAAAGTTATTCAAATGGATCTTTATTCAACCATCGTCAGTGAAGATGCGTCATACTGTAGGTAGTTCATCTTGAGCGTTGCCTGGATGAGTCAAGATGCTTCTTTCTTCTCCAGGAGAATAGCTGTGAGGTACAAAGAAAAAAAAAACGAACTTGAGTCACATTGACCATATTTTAGAGAGGCATTATGAAAGTTTCCTTTTGGTGCATGAGTTTGTTCCAGTAAACTGCTACTATATATATATATATATAAATAATAGTAGCAGTTTATTTAATTAATTTCCAAATTATGGCAATATAATAAGGTCAGCTCAGATGGCACCATGCACCCTACTCTGCAAAGGCCACCCGTTCCTGCCATTGAGGAATTAACTGGCCTGCACAGAGCCCCAACCTTTACCGTATCAAACACCTCTGTAACGAAGCACACCATAGACTTCATTAGGCCGAGTGAGCCAGGCCTAAATGGCCCAACGTTAAGTTTCCAACCTCACCAGTCTTGTGGCCGAATGGAAACATGCAGCAGCAGCACGCCAGCTAGACTAGTGGAACGAGCTCCCAGAATAGAATGTTGTAGCAAAGGGTACAACACCACATGATGTCCATGATTTGCTTCCATTCAGCCACAGACAATTAATGTAGGACAATTAATGGGAGATTTAAGCCTGGCACATAGGATTACAGTCAGTGTTCTGCAATAAGATGGAACATCACTATAGCTGTAGCACAAGTCTCCAGTCAGTCACTGGAACAAAGGACAATTAGAAACACTAGTTTTAAGTCCACTGACTTTGTCATTTGTGCATAACATCCATCACCTTGGTAATTTGCGCATTACATCCATCACCTCAGAATCATTTGGAACATGTACTTTAACCCCCTTTAGCCACAGTCACTCAGAAACTGAACATTAATTGCAGTGTTAAAGTGAGCCAGCATAGATAGCTCCTACGGTTAACTTCATGCTAGCTCGTTCAGCAGTCCCTAGCTGCTGTGTGTCCATATGGTCCATGGCTGAGCAGTTATCTGCAGTACGAGTGTAGCAGGGCATGTTCAGTAGAGCTCGCATGATACTCACCCTCTTTGGTAGGTAGAGTATTCTTCTCCTGCGTGTCAGTCTTTTTTAGCTTGGTCTTATCAAACTGAGAGATCTCACTGATATCTGGCTTGTCAGCCTCTGCAGCCTTGTCAGCTTCTGGCTTGTCGGCTTCTGGGTTCCCAGATTGGAGTGCCTCTGACTTAATCATGTCGGCCATTGTTCACGTACAGATCTGAAAGTGAAGATTGCACATGACAAAAAGCTCAAACGGGTGAAAATGAGGCATAAAGTATTCTTCAACTACCAGAAATGTTGGAAGACCAATAACTGAACTCCCTTTTGCATTACTCCCCTGACAGAAGCTGAAAGCTACAAGGAGTCCTTGTTAAGTAATTTAGTTGTAAACTATACTTAGGCATGGATGGACCCTTTCTGGACCCTCAGTTTACCCTTTGACTTTTGGACAGCACCACATCCAAAATTCAGAAAAGGTAACAGAGGGTCCCAAAAGGCGCTAGGATGGACCCAATTTCAAAAAGTGGCAGTGTGTAGGCAGTCAAACTCTACAAGACTCAATGGATGTAAACATTAATATATAACTCACAAATCTTAGAAATTGCACGGAAAGAGAGCAAATTACCTTTTACCCTAAGCAAACAGCCGGTATGAAGGGAAATAAAAGGGTATATTTTCTGACTGATCTTGCTCAACCTATTTATAGCAGGTGGAATATACGGTAATTGGAATGGTTGGGGGAGGGGCTTGCATTTTAACTGGATTAGTTTAATTGATAAACAGCCCATCTGAGGCTGCACACACACACACACACACACACACACACGCACACGCACGCGCGCGCGCGCACACACACACACACACACACACACACACACACACACACTGTTTACTCACTTCCTGTTTACATTGAGCGGCACAAACGGGATTAAAACACTTCTTTATTGAAGACTACGGAGTAATACATTGCACAAGCACCACGGTAGTCTCTCCAACATTTGGGGCATCAGCTAGGGTAAGAACCTTGTATTGTATTTTTTTTTTAATTGTATTTCTTCATATATGTTCGCAGTTGCAGTCCAAGGGGAAGAGGACTTTGAGGAGATTGTCAAAATCTAATACATCTACGAGTCTAAATCTTGGGCTGAAACAGGTGCCAAGTAAATCTACATAATTTCAAGCAAATGACCACAAAAACTTTCGGGTAACCGTTTTCTATTGGTAAAACTCTTGCCAGAACTGCGCATTTGCAGTGAGAGCGGTCTACTCTACTTTTGGCGATTACATATTAATATATTTGTGTCATTTGTTTCAGATACTCTTCTGACGTTTACTTCAGTCTCATTCCCCATTCCTCATATGCTAATGCCACTAAGCATAGAGTGAAGCATGAAGCTGCATGATGATCTAAACATTTATTAGCTAGACTGAATCATCAGCTGGTCAGATCTGTCACAGTTTATGTAAGTCATTTGAGTACGAGACGTGACAGCCCCATATAGCTCACTCATCAAGGTCACTAGGACCTCATCTAGGAAAAAACAAATTGATGGTCTTGTGAAGGGCAGGCATGGTCAAAACTCAAATATAAGCTGTAAAGGCGTAGTTTGAAATCAACCAATTTGTGCATAAAAATGCCTGGAGTAGTGCTATGATCTTTGATATAATAAATTACTATACTGGGTGCTATTAGCCATGTAGGTCAGTGGTGTTGTGTTCCCCATGCACAGCTCAATAAACAGCATGACTCAGACATTGCACTTTCAGAACAAGAGTGGCCCAGGAAATGAATCCCAATGCATTTTTCCCACAGACATTTCAAAAGACCTTTTAAGCGTCGTACGAAGCCAACTCGAGTCGTGACAAATCATGACAACACACACAATATTTTGGACAAAACAAATAATTACATAGAAGAAAAACAACAAAAAAAGTTTTTTTCTACTTTCTAATTATTTGTTTGGCCCGAAAAATTGTGTTGTCATGATTTGTCACGACAAGAGTTGGCTTTGTCCGCACCGTAAACGTCTTTAAATAAATACTTTCTGAAATGTCTATGAGGAAAATGAACAGAGAATAATTTCCTGGGCCCTGGTAGGGGGCGGGACTGCGACGCTCTATAGGCCTACTACATTGATGTCAACGCACGCACACAACACGCACACAGTTTTATAGTCTGCTCTTTCAGCATTTACAGTTAAACTAAAAACTCCTTACCGGTAATTCTGCTGGTTCCCATCGTAGCCTATCACGTTTTTCAGTTGATCGTGTCTGACCTGTGGTGGCTGTTTTCCTCATACTTGTGTGCCTCTGTTCTGTTCTATCTCTAGCTGTCCTGTCTGTTCTATCTCTGTCTGTTCTGTCCTGTCTGTATTAATATCTTAGGTACGTCGTACGTGTTTCTCTGACCTCCCAGGGTGTCTTTAAATCATATGACCTAGCTAGGTGCAGCAAACAATCTATAATAAAAAGATAATTGATCAAATTATTTAAACTAAATCGATTATTGTTCCTATCCCTATTATAGGCAACTTTTTCAAAATAATGTCAGAATCCTATATTCAAATTGGCATAAGGGAGGACCAGCCAAAAGGGACACAGACAGACGGGTACAACGTATAGGCCAAACACTGTGACTCAGACATATCAGTGCGACGTAGGTGGCTCGCTGCCCTGCCTCTTTTCAAGTTCAGTATAATACATAGCAGCATGCTTAGACATTTATAATTGGATGCTAGGCGGTGTGTTTGGCAGTACTTTTCTTGCATGTGACATTTCTTAACACTAGAGCGGTGCCCATGGGTCCCCGTTGGCGATGCACGTTGGAAATGCATTCCTCACCCAGATATTATGAGTTGGAGCCTCTACAGCACTGGCCGTTGGGCACTGGCCTACTTGGAACAATGCAAGTTGGAAACGAATGCCCCACCCAGATATTATGTCTGTGTCCATTTTATGCCCATATATGGAGTTCTTTGTCAGGCATGTCCAAATATGGAGTATATGCAGACGTCAGAATGATGTCAGAACAGGCCAGCTCCACATATGGACCCTGTGCATGGGCCCTGTCCAGAGCCCGGGCAGAAGCCTTTTTGGGGCTGTTCTAAAAAACTGTGGATCGGACCAACTCAACACCGGCTCAACCCACTGCGGTGGTGTGGCACGCGTGTATCAAATTAGAAGTTGGTGGGGCGAATGGTTCTCGAGTTACGTGGATTACACACAGACAGACAGACGGAGACTTGGTGCATTTATAGATGCTAGACCTGTACGTGCCCGTCGCAGTCGGCCACCGGCCTACTTGGGAACGATGCAACTTGGGAACCTGTGTGTGTGTGTGTGTATACGTTGTCATAGCACCCGTTTTAACTGTCAGCCAGTGTCCCACATGGAGATCTGTGTATGTGCCTGTGTCCACTGGCAGAGCCTGATTGGTTGAGCCTCAATTGGCTGAGGCAGAGGCTGGAAATTGCACAGGTGAAAGGAGTTGGCCTCATTAGGCCCACTGGCAGAGCCTGGCCCAGGTGAAAGGAGTTGGCCTCATTAGGCCAACATTAGTGGGGGTTCTGGAGAACCACCACACTTGAACTCCCCACAGGGAGTGAACCACACTTCACTCCCTGTGGGGGTGTGGAACGCGTGTGTCGAATGTGAAGTCGGTGGGTGAAATGGTTCTCGAGTTACGTGCATTACACACACACACGCACAGACACACACATGCACACACACACACGCATGCAGAGACGTGGCACATTTATAGTAGGATACTAGAGCGGTGCCAGTGTTGTATGGAGTATATGCAGACGTCAGCAATTAATGATGTCAGAACAGGCCAGATCCATATATGGAGATATAGGAGTGATCAGGTCCAGACCCCATGCAGAGGCTTTTGTGCTGGCTCTGGACAACCGGAAATGCATGCCCCACCCAGTTATTATGTGTCCCTAAAAGTTTTATGTCCATATATGGAGTTATTTGTCAAGCATGCCAAATGGCCTTTGTGCTTGTTCTGGACAACCGGAAATGCAGAGTACCCGTTCCACCCATCTCTCGTGTCCCTTTATTCCTATTTATGGAGTTCTGTGTCAGGCATGCCCAAATATGGAGTGGTATGATGTCAGAACAAGCCATATATGGACCCTGGGCAGGGGCCCTGTCCAGATTCACTGCACCCCCTGTGGTGGTAGCCTGATTATCAGACTGTAGCTGAAGCTAGAGATGCAGTCAACTCAGAGAGTGGGCTGGATCCAGGCTACTGTGGTGGTGTGTGTGGAACGCATGTGTCGAATTTGAAGTCGGTGGGGCGAGCGGTTCTCGAGTTACGTGGATTACACACGTACAGACAGACGGAGACTTAGTGCATTTATAGATAGATAGATAGATAGATAGATAGATAGATAGATAGATAGATAGATAGATACCGGTCGGTAGATAGATAGATAGATAGAGAACTAAGATGTAAATGACAGGCATTTAGAGCCTCTTTCTCTATTTGGGAATAATTTCATTCGGCAGCTCTTAAGGGCTCTGAACATAAGCTATTGGACATCTGTGGACGACACCAGCAATGTTGGGGAGTAGTTATGTGTAATTACATTTTGCAGTAGCTTGCATTGTGACTCAAGAAGTTAAATTACTTAGGTTTTTCAGCTCAGCTCAATAAACGGAGCATGCACTACATGGATCTTTTATTTTTTTAACAGTAACTTTAAAATAGCTCTTGCAGTTTTTACATTTATACAACAATGAACAGTCTACCTATATCAATGTCTTATAACAGTCTTCCAAACTACAATGATGCATTTGCATGAGGTTTATAGTCTACACTTTTTCTTTCATCCCTACCGCTGTGAAAGCAGCATGCCCATGCAATGCATTCATTTGGGCAGCCACCACCACACACACTTGACCTTTCTATAGCACATGTGCGAAAGGGTGGGCGTTGCTCTGAGCTCAGTTTAGTCCTTGTGAAGAGCCCAGATGGGACTGTTTTGATTAGGACAGGTTTACAGTAGGTCTCAGGGGTATTCCAGGAAGCAGGATTACCAGCTATGTATTAAACAAATGTTCAGAGAAGTTATGCAGGCTATTTTAGAAGTTAACTGAGTAATCCTGCTTGGTGCAATACCCCCACATGAACTCTATTTTATGGAAGACAGGTGTCTGACTGATGGACATTGTAAACAAAACCAAAGCTGACATGTCTTACATGTTTCTTTCTTGTTTCCCATGAATAGTACGGTATTTCCACATGTATCCATTAGATTTGCTTTTTCTTTCTTTTGGAAATAAAAGCAGTTAACAAAAACAACATAAGTATGCAGCTTCCAATGTGAAGTAGTGCGTCATATTAAAAGACAACAAAAAAGTCCGTACAAATCGAAAGTCGAATCACACAACAATCCACATGGCATGGCTCCTATATCAATCTCACACTTCATGTGACGTCAACTCCACAACAACTCATATACAGTCAGCGTACTGAAACACACTTTGAATTCTACATTAGTCCCACAACATTGTAGGTTTCAATCCATTCCTCGATCATCATGAGATTTGGTTAAATCCATGCCTCATCATGAGGTTTGGTTGAGTAGATCACACCCCCCAAATAGTTCCTCTTACTCTCTGGATCATTTATCCTTTAACTATGGCTCTATAGTCCAATTTGATGTAATTCACTTTCCTCTCTTATTTATGCGAGTTATAGAGACACAGGAAGCTGAGGGCGGAGAGTGGAGAGACATGCACTATCCAGAGTTGACCCAGGAGAACCAGGTTGAATTTAGCCTGGGCAGCATTCCATTTTGGGTTTAATGATCCGGTCGGGAGCGTATGGTTTTGTCATGTTCTACAATGATTTGTAGTCATCTGGCATCTCTGAAACCACAAGGCGAAATCAGTACTATGAATGGGTACTTCTTATTCCGCCTTGTGGCTTTCCTCCGAGGTGGAAAGCCTGGTGACGCGAGGTTTAGGAGCTCCTCGGAGCACAGGTCTCCAGCAGGTCAGGAGTGTTTGTTCTTTGTTGTGGGCTTTTTCTGCATACATAATCAAAGTGGTTTCTCATGCCGCAGACTAGTACACATTCATTATCAAAATGTGGGATATTGCTGCGGCGGGTAGATGCTACATTACATGTGCGTGAATGCTGCTCCTTTTCCGTGCCTCTCCACCCTTATGGCTTGTTTGGTGTTTTTAGTTTTACATACTGTAATGTAATAATTTTCAGTTCTGTTCATATATTTTAAATGCAATTTAATTCCCTGGCTTATTGGCACATCTGTACAGCCCTCTGCAGTGTTCGGTCAGCCTCTCATAATAGTTTCTCTAGGAGCCCTTTGTCCCTTTGTCTGATGGGGGAATCTGTGAGCACACCAAACTCACATGAGTTTTCATTTTCAAGTACATTTATGAATGATTTGACATACTTGGATTGTGAGTGACTGTTATACACATTAAGCCTATAGTGCTTTTGTTCTTCCTCTGTTAGCTGAAAGCCGACACGATTACATTAGTTCCCATGACTGTTAAATGTCCAGCATCTTTAGCAAATGTTTTTGCCAGGTCATACCTGGACCTATTTTCGCTCACGCTGGACAAGACCTACGCTGTAGAGTGCATTTCTGAAATTTGGCAGAAGTAGCGGGATTTTGCGGACTTAAGGAAATTACGTTGACGCTTTACAAATCTGTTTACATTCTGCGTGAATGAAACAAAAAATATCGTATCCGGGGGATATAAATCTGACGGATGTTCCAGACAGACACTGCTATATGCACTCTGCCTATTTTGTGACCAGGCTTTTCTCTTCGCAGATGAGTAAGGCTGGGATCGAGGCTAATTTTCGCTCAGGTTGGCTTTGACGACCTAGTCATGTTTGGCTGCTCCGAGTCTGAACCCATACTCTGAAACGTCACCTAAGCCAATGGGAGTGCAGTATAACTTGTGCGGATTGCCTCACAACAGCGGCTATGTTATGAGCTAACTGGAGCTACACAACAAAACACAGTGATTGAAACAACAAAAGAATGTTGTAAACAAATGCAAACAACGGCGGGGAGTTTGTGACAGAGAAATATACACGTTAAAACATTTTAAATAAATAAATAATAATAATAATAAATAATAATAATAGAAAAAATGGGGACAGATGCACAACAGTGAGCGCTTCTTTCATCATCATTCGTCATTCTTGTTTCTCCATTTCCGCTAGCTTAGCTAGATGGAGCATGAACTTTGAAACATGAAAGTTTATCTATGTGCTAAGTTAATTTCAGTTACAGTATGTTCTGTACTGTATTTAATTGTAGAGGGCATATCGTTCTTGGCCTAGTTGTAGGTCATCATTCCAGCCAGGAACAATCTGTATTCTGACCTACTCAGCCACTTCAGACTGAACTTACCGGTAGCTAGTTAGCATGACACACAGACATTCAACAGCGTATTGTAACAGGCAGCCTCCTCATGCCCTTAGTTCACAACAGGCGAGTTGTTGTTTGTGTACTCCTGTGTTCCATGCTCAGCTCAATAAAAAAACCATGACTCAGACATTGATCAAACATAGCTTCTTTATTCTAACCTGCTTAAGTCATGTACCAACTCATGTGGCTCTCTGGAACATGTGCCACTTGATGATATATTGTAACGGTTATCTGAAATACTATGGAATTTGCTGTGCATCTTCACGTTACCCAGACGATGGCCTCTACAGATTTTGGTGGCCAGTAGCCATGCCTCGATCTAGAACCTTCCCAATGACAAACTTTCCATTGCAAAGATGGCATCTTAAAATATAATGGGCAGTTTGCCATGAAACTTAATGCGCTAAGCAAGGATGCTCCCTACTGCATTAGGTGACCCAATGACCTTTTCACTAGTGCCACTGTCTATCAGTGAAGACATTTTTTGTTTTGGCATTTGTTTTTCGTTATTCTTCCCTCCGGCCTTTTATATTTTGTAGTGTGGTGTTTTATTTTGTTAATTATTGCGGACAATAAGCACGTTTGCCACAGAAAGATTTTAGCTCAACCCGAGAACAGAAAGTACATCTGCTGTCATCCTGACATACCATAGAAAGCAGTCTCCAACTTGGAATCTATCAATAAGCATAAACTCAACATGTGTATGTGTGCATGTGAAAGTTGTATCATAAAAGTAACTGTTGAAAGTTGCTTCTCTATGTTGGCATACACATGCCATGTTATTACTACAGTGATTATAGTTATATTCAGTATTGCATATCAATTATATATTTTGCTTTTTAATTAGTATTAATTTAGTTTGAGCCTTTCATTGATTATCAAGTTGAGTGCTTGTGTGCTTATAGCAAACATTTCAGTAATTCTTTTTTATTTTCCGTATGTCCTTTCGATTTCATTCGTTCACATCTGCATGCACCTTGAGTCTACCTTAAATACTCAGCAATTACTGGCCTACAGGGCTCCATGAGAATCCATGGAGCCTTGTAGTGTCCTGTAGGCCAGATGTTAATGGTACACCCCGGTAATGGCTGAGTGTGGATTTTTGTTTCTATAGGCAGACTCTTTCATTCTGTCTGTCCCTCCTCCACCCTGCTGCAGCAACTTTGTTCCGTAACTTCCGTTATTACTTTTACCGTATTCCAATAAATGTACATGCAGTAAACTAAACCTTCAATCCTTGGTTGGTGTTAGTCACCTTACTTAGGTCAAACTTTTGCACACAAGACACAAGTTATCTCAAAATCCAACAGGGAGGTTTACTCTAAACTTGGTGAGCTTATTTCTTCTGCCTGGAAGATGAGTGATGTCATGACCTATGTTTTAGCACCACCCTCAGGCCACCCTTCCACAAGTTGTCTCACATTTCTAATTGGCAAGATTCCAGGAACCCAGATATTTCAGGGCTTTTCATGGCTTTATTTATATAGTACAGTGATGAGTGATAGGAACAGGGAGAGAGATGGGGAATGACACGCAACAAATTTCATCAGGCTTGGGAATCGAACCTGTGAATCGCTGTCTGGCTACTATAAGCTATAATATAATACAGTGGTTCCCAAACCTTTTAGGCTAGCCGTGACCCAAAAGAGAAGTCTCCCTGGGACCCAAACTAGTGAAAATAGCAACAGCATACAAGCTCACAACGTGTCACTTAGTGCCACGTTAAGAGCTTGTAGATCAGCTATTTTCAGGGTAAGACCACTTTGGTAGATGTTTGGGTTGGGTTGTAGTTACCTTGCCATGATGTACAATGTGTACCGGTATGTAAAATATGCTCCTCATTCACTCATTGGCTGTACAACTCTCAATCACTCTTTTAGTAGCCTACGTAAAACAAATTTACTGTTGATTTTGACATTTTTATTAGGAAGAAAACCCGGACTCTGTGGAACCGGATCCAGATGTTCAAATAGTAAAATCAACATAGAAAATAGAAGAGAAATAAACAGTACAAGGTTTGGTGATGCTCTATAATCTATATTGTCTGTACTTTGTTTGAGTTTGTTTACGTTTAAAAAGAGTGACTTTGAGAGCTGTTTCAGCGTACAATGTAAGTCAAAAAGTCAAATCAATTGAATCAATGAATCAATGAATCAATTTCTAGCAATTATTTTATTTACATCATGGCAAGGTAACTGCCATGATGACCCAAACAGGTGTCATCAATGTGTCCGTACACGGACAAATGTGTCCGTGGCAAAGACTTGGTCTTGTCTGTGGCAAATTTTCTTGTCTGTGACCGTGTACAGCTATTCCCCCGGCACCGTTAACCATTAGGCTGCAGGCACACTGGAATTGCTTCAACACACCTCTGGTGTTTGAATTGGCGTTGTTTCTTGTAACATTTACAGTGCAGCTTTAGGGTTGATAACAAAAAGGCTTAATATAGGATACTATATTAAGCAAACATGCAGAAGCCACTGTGGGAACTTTGTCACAGTTTTACTGTTTAAACAACTACTATAGAGCGTCGCAGCCCAATGCATTTTTCCCATAGACATTTCAAAAAGTATTTATTTAAAGACCGAAAAATTGTGTTTGTTGTCATGATTTGTCACGACAAGAGTTGGCTTTGTACAACGCTTAAAAAGTCTTTAAATAAATACGTTTTGAAAAGTCTATGAGGAAAATGAACGGTGAATCATTTCATGGGCCCTGGTAGGGGCGGGACTGCGACGCTCTATATGGATGACAGTATGACACTCAAAATAAATATTATTCAAATATATTTGAATGCCCCTGCACGTGTGCTATACCTGGATCAAGAACGATGTAATTAACTGTGGATGGCAGCATGCTTTGTACAATGCACTCGCTCCATAACTTATGCTAAACATGTTAAGCTGGTTAGTCAAAGATGGCAACATAGCATTTGTGTTGAATGACATGAAATTATCTACCTGTGGATGGTGTGTACAGTATGTGTGTGTAGTATATAGGGGTGTAACGATACATTTTAACAGTGATACCATACTTATCACGATACATGGTTGACGATACGATACATGCACGATATAGGTTCATTCATGGCGATACAATTCAATTATTTAAAATCGATAACAGTAACTATCTAGCAAAGAAACTTTTTTCTTCTTAAAATGTCTAAATACAGCGCACAAGTACTTAGTATTGATTATTTGTATTGCAAAACGATTCAATACTGATTATTTGCATTGCAAAGCAATACGATTCCATACAAAGTTAAACAATACGATTGTTTATGACGCTATTTACATATTGATATACTTCGATTGTTGAAATTAAATAGATCTTTCGATGCAGTTACTAGCTGTATCGTTACACACCTAGAGTTTATGTTGTGTTTGTGTAATCTGAACAAGTCAGAGCCCATGTCAGATGCATGCAGTCAGTCACAGCCTTGCAGTGGTCTCCGCTCCCTCCAGTACTTTTCCACTGACTGAGCTACTGAGGTGTGTGTGTGTGTGTGTGTGTGTGTGTGTGTGTGTGTGTGCGTGCGTGCGTGCGTGCATGCATGCGCGCGCGTTTGTGTGACTGTGTGAAGAGAACGCAGCTGCACTCACTGCACTTTCAACAGGCTGTTGAAAGAAACCCCATCCTTTGATGCAGACCTTTCAGGTAAAGAGATAAAAATGGAGGATTATCAAGTGACCTTTCAAGTATTTATTCAACTGTTCATTAATCGATTTTTTCAACCATTCATTCATACAGTTACAGTTATTCATATGCCTGCAATGAATTGATGCAGTCACTGTACCGCACTGTGACGAAAAGAGCTGAGCCAGAAGGCAAAGCTCTCTGTCTACCGAGCAATCTTCGTTCCTACTCTCACCTATGGTCATGAAGTGTGGCTCATGATGACCGAAAGAATAAGGTTGCGAATACAAGCGGCTGAAGTTATCTTCGACGGGTGGCTGGCATCTTTAGAGATGGGGTGAGAAGTTCAGTCACGTGAGAGAGACTCGGAGTAGAGTCGCTGCTTCTTCGCCTGGAAAGGAGCCAGCTTAGGTTCGGACATCTGGTTAGAATGCCTCTGGGGCATCTCCCTAGGGCGGTCCTCGAGGCACATCACAGTCCCACTGGGAGGAGACCCCGGTGCAGACCAAGACGCAGATGGAGGCGGGATCACAACGACTCACTGGCCTTGGAACGCCTCCCCCCGGAGGAAGTTACTAATGTTGCTCTGGAGAAGGAAGTCTGGAGCTCTCTGGTGGAGCTGTTGCTGTTGAAGATGGATGGATGGATGGATTTAAGAACTTTGGCTTGTAGTATTTAATTCCACCTTCTGCACATCACAAACTTAAAGTGAGGTTTATATGGCTCTCACAGTATTGTGCAGTAGGCCGGTGCATGGCATTCTTACATGGCCATTCACAAACACATTAACTAACATGTCCCTTTTGCTGCCAGCCCTGACTGTTGATCTTGGGAGACAATCATCATCTGATGACATACTTTAGCAAGCCGTTTTTCATCATTTTTAGGATTTGAAAAAAAAAAAAGAAAATCACTCCGAGACCATGGCCTCGGAGTGATTTTCGTCAGTGGTCTCGGAGTGATTTTCATATTTTTTTCAAATCCTCGTTTTTCATCATTTTTGACCAAAAAAAAGCGTGACAGAAAAGCGTGACGGAAAAGCGTCACACTTTTTCGTCACGTTTTTCATAATTTGAGGATTTGAAAAAAGATTCCGAGACCATGGACTATAGCCCATGGTCTCGGAGTGATTTTCGTCCTTTTTTCAAATCCTCGGTTTTCATTATTTATTATTTAGAGGATGGCATACTTTAGCAAGCCGTTTTTCATCCTTTTTGAGGATTTGAAAAAAAGATGAAAATCACTCCGAGATGGCCTCGGACTGATTTTCGTCTTTAAAAAAAGAAAAAGCGTGACGGAAAAGTGTCACGCTTTTTCGTCACGTTTTTCATCATTTTTTAAGGATTTGAAAAAAAGACTATGACCATGGAATCTTTGAAATGTGTCATTAACATTATTTGACTTAATTGACAACAAAACCACACAAATATTATATAAAGCTAGACAGAAACTTCTTCCAGACAACATCCACAATTGACCTGCCGGATAAAATTAAACAATGTAATAAGGATAGGCATTTAAAAGCTACCAGCTTCCGCCTATACCTTTTCGATCAAGTCAAATGAGTTTAATACATGATTCTTCTTGTAATGTTCCAACGGCATAAGATTGAAATAAACCATTCATTCATTTATTCATTCATTCCTTTGCAGTTAATTCACAGATATATATGGTGGGAGTTAGCTCTGGTCCATAGCCTTACTGGCAGGGCAGAAACGAAGCAGTAGAAGGCTATGGACCAGAGCTAGGTGGGAGTGATCCTACGCAGACAAACAGAAACAGATGGACGTCCAGAGTTCGATCCAGTTTGAGTGTTATTTATTGATCACTGAGGATATGATATGTCCCATGAGCATCCATGCAATGGTTTTTCGTTCTATTGAACAGAAGTGAGCAGGTGAAATAATAAACATACCAGTGATATTGAATGGTTCTTGGTTTGGTCTGTTTGTGGCTGCAGGATTTGGCTCCCCAAATTTGAACTTTGGCAGCTTCACGCTTCCATACCCCAATTCCTGTGTCTAGGCCTACTTGCACCTTCTAAATGCACACCCAGTTGTCCTTCTCAGGCCCGCCACCAAGTGGTCAAAATAATAACTGAAAATAATCTAATATTATTGGCTCCTATACACATACATTAACCACTTAAGTCCTATGTACAGTACATTCCGGCCATTTGAAAATAGCCGATCTACAAGCTCACACAATGCGCCGCATTTCCGCAATTTCCGCAATTCCGCAATTTGACAAAAACGATGGGTTATAGCCCATGTTTTTTAAAATTTTGAAAAAAAAAGTTATCCTCGTTTCTCATCATTTTGGACCATTGGCTATAGCCCATATCGTACGGCATACTATAGCGCGCCGTTTTTCATCATTTTTGAGGATTTGAAAAAAATGACGAAATGACAAAAACGATGGGTTATAGCTAGGGATGCACCGATCGATCGGCCTCCCGATCGATCGGGCCCGATCACGTCATTTTCAAAAGATCGGGATCGGGAAAAAAATATCGGGAAATATTTATTTATTAAATATTTTTTATTTTTATTTTTATTAAATCATTTCATAATTGTATTTAACGTTACAGAAGAAACGTGACCATCTATAAGTCTTAAAGTCATCCTCCCGAGTCTTTTGTCTTCGCTTAAAGCGACTTTTAAAAAGAAGGAACCACAGAGAGAGAGAGAGAGAGAGAGATGATGAGGAGAATCCAGCCCTCGCAAAGACCACTCGGTGGAATAATTATTGATCGTCATACACAGAGACACACACAGCGGAGTAACCTCGAATCAACAGGCTTCTAAGCACCGTCTTGTTCAGATCTGCTTCTGCATCTGCACTCGCTGTTTGAGTGCTAAAAAGGGGGAGAGAGAGAGCAAAAACAACTCGTTGTTGTTGCTCTGTCCACCCGGAGCAGGAGAAGAATATTCCGTCTGAAAAGTCCCAACAAAATACTCTATGTCCAATCCATGACTGTAGATAGAAACCCTTCTTCTAATAATATAAGCATAATATCTCATGCAGAGATCTTTATTGTAAACTTTTGTAAATGTTTCTGTGCGACACGGAATCCCTCCTCTCCCCAGGGAGCTCTCCTCTCCTCCCTTAATTACTTATTTTTACACAGAAACATAATGTGTGTCTTTACAATAACTGTAATGTAATAATAATACTAATAATGTAATGTAATAATTATTTAAATAACAAATTAAATATCCTTATTTTATTCTGAAGGCAACCGGATGTCTTAAATTAGCTAGCTCTCAGACAGGAAGTTCTAAATTAGCTCATAAGACGGAGCCTAAGACGGAGCCCATGTGCTGCGACTCTGCAGTGCAGTCTGCACCACGTGTGAGCGCATAGGTGCATTCTTTTTCCCTTGAACATAATGATGAGGCACATTAAAATAGCAATATAAGGTTTTTTTTCCCCCCTTTAAATAATGAAAAGGCAGAAATGTCTAATAAAATAATATATGCTAAAAAAAGAATAAAAGATAATGCTATAAATAAACTTTTTGAGTGGTGCAAGCCAGTCCCTTGGACTTATGTGTGTGGGTGCCTGCCTGGCTGGCTGGGTATGAGCATGAAAACAGCATGGTTGTTTTTCACCACCTGTGTGCAACCTAACACACACACACAAACACATGCCCATATTAACTGTATATGATGATTTCGTGTGTGCCAGTACAGTACAGTAGAGGGTACAGTAGAGGGACCGGCACACAGTAACTCTGTCATTTCTCAACCGTTTCGGACACGGGGCGGCAGTTCGGAACCGTTTTAGTCCCTTTTTTTTCCTTACTGCATTGCCAAAATGTATCTGATTGGGAAGAATTATCGGAAATGATCGGAATTGTATCGGGAGCAAAAAAAAGTGATCGGATCGGGAAATATCGGGATCGGCAGATACTCAAACTCAAATGATCGGGATCGGATCGGGAGCAAAAAAACGTGATCGGGACAACTCTAGTTATAGCCCATGTTTTTTGAAATTTTGAAAAAAAAGTTAGCCTCGTTTCTCATCATTTTGGACCATGGGCTATAGCCCATATCGTACGGCATACTATAGCGCGCCGTTTTTCATCATTTTTGAGGATTTGAAAAAAATGACAAAATGACAAAAACGATGGGTTATAGCCCATGTTTTTTGAAATTTTGAAAAAAAAAGTTAGCCTCGTTTCTCATCATTTTGGACCATAGGCTATAGCCCATATCGTACGGCATACTATAGCGCGCCGTTTTTCATCATTTTTGAGGATTTGAAAAAAATGACAAAATGACAAAAACGATGGGTTATAGCCCATGTTTTTTGAAATTTTGAAAAAAAGGTTAGCCTCGTTTCTCATCATTTTGGACCATGGGCTATAGCCCATATCGTACGGCATACTATAGCGCGCCGTTTTTCATCATTTTTGAGGATTTGAAAAAAATGACAAAAACGATGGGTTATAGCCCATGTTTTTTGAAATTTTGAAAAAAAAGTTAGCCTCGTTTCTCATCATTTTGGACCATGGGCTATAGCCCATATCGTACGGCATACTATAGCGCGCCGTTTTTCATCATTTTTGAGGATTTGAAAAAAATGACAAAATGACAAAAACGATGGGTTATAGCCCATGTTTTTTGAAATTTTGAAAAAAAAAGTTAGCCTCGTTTCTCATCATTTTGGACCATGGGCTATAGCCCATATCGTACGGCATACTATAGCGCGCCGTTTTTCATCATTTTTGAGGATTTGAAAAAAATGACAAAATGACAAAAACGATGGGTTGTTATAGCCCATGTTTTTTGAAATTTTGAAAAAAAAAGTTAGCCTCGTTTCTCATCATTTTGGACCATGGGCTATAGCCCATATCGTACGGCATACTATAGCGCGCCGTTTTTCATCATTTTTGAGGATTTGAAAAAAATGACAAAATGACAAAAAACGATGGGTTATAGCCCATGTTTTTTGAAATTTTGAAAAAAGAAGTTAGCCTCGTTTCTCATCATTTTGGACCATGGGCTATAGCCCATATCGTACGGCATACTATAGCGCGCCGTTTTTCATCATTTTTGAGGATTTGAAAAAAATGACAAAATGACAAAAACGATGGGTTATAGCCCATGTTTTTTGAAATTTTGAAAAAAAAGTTAGCCTCGTTTCTCATCATTTTGGACCATGGGCTATAGCCCATATCGTACGGCATACTATAGCGCGCCGTTTTTCATCATTTTTGAGGATTTGAAAAAAATGACAAAATGACAAAAACGATGGGTTATAGCCCATGTTTTTTGAAATTTTGAAAAAAAAGTTAGCCTCGTTTCTCATCATTTTGGACCATGGGCTATAGCCCATATCGTACGGCATACTATAGCGCGCCGTTTTTCATAATTTTTGAGGATTTGAAAAAAATGACAAAATGACAAAAACGATGGGTTATAGCCCATGTTTTTTGAAATTTTGAAAAAAAAAGTTAGCCTCGTTTCTCATCATTTTGGACCATGGGCTATAGCCCATATCGTACGGCATACTATAGCGCGCCGTTTTTCATCATTTTTGAGGATTTGAAAAAAATGACAAAATGACAAAAACGATGGGTTATAGCCCATGTTTTTTGAAATTTTGAAAAAAAAAGTTAGCCTCGTTTCTCATCATTTTGGACCATGGGCTATAGCCCATATCGTACGGCATACTATAGCGCGCCGTTTTTCATCATTTTTGAGGATTTGAAAAAAATGACAAAATGACAAAAACGATGGGTTATAGCCCATGTTTTTTGAAATTTTGAAAAAAAAAGTTAGCCTCGTTTCTCATCATTTTGGACCATGGGCTATAGCCCATATCGTACGGCATACTATAGCGCGCCGTTTTTCATCATTTTTGAGGATTTGAAAAAAATGACAAAATGACAAAAACGATGGGTTATAGCCCATGTTTTTTGAAATTTTAAAAAAAAAGTTAGCCTCGTTTCTCATCATTTTGGACCATGGGCTATAGCCCATATCGTACGGCATACTATAGCACGCCGTTTTTCATCATTTTTGAGGATTTGAAAAAAATGACAAAATGACAAAAACGATGGGTTATAGCCCATGTTTTTTGAAATTTTGAAAAAAAAGTTAGCCTCGTTTCTCATCATTTTGGACCATGGGCTATAGCCCATATCGTACGGCATACTATAGCGCGCCGTTTTTCATAATTTTTGAGGATTTGAAAAAAATGACAAAATGACAAAAACGATGGGTTATAGCCCATGTTTTTTGAAATTTTGAAAAAAAAAGTTAGCCTCGTTTCTCATCATTTTGGACCATGGGCTATAGCCCATATCGTACGGCATACTATAGCGCGCCGTTTTTAATCATTTTTGAGGATTTGAAAAAAATGACAAAATGACAAAAACGATGGGTTATAGCCCATGTTTTTTGAAATTTTGAAAAAAAAAGTTAGCCTCGTTTCTCAACATTTTGGACCATGGGCTATAGCCCATATCGTACGGCATACTATAGCGCGCCGTTTTTCATCATTTTTGAGGATTTGAAAAAAATGACAAAATGACAAAAACGATGGGTTATAGCCCATGTTTTTTGAAATTTTGAAAAAAAAAGTTAGCCTCGTTTCTCATCAGTTTGGACCATGGGCTATAGCCCATATCGTACGGCATACTATAGCGCGCCGTTTTTCATCATTTTTGAGGATTTGAAAAAAATGACAAAATGACAAAAACGATGAGTTATAGCCCATGTTTTTTGAAATTTTGAAAAAAAAAGTTAGCCTCGTTTCTCATCATTTTGGACCATGGGCTATAGCCCATATCGTACGGCATACTATAGCGCGCCGTTTTTCATCATTTTTGAGGATTTGAAAAAAATGACAAAATGACAAAAAACGATGGGTTATAGCCCATGTTTTTTGAAATTTTGAAAAAAAAGGTTAGCCTCGTTTCTCATCATTTTGGACCATGGGCTATAGCCCATATCGTACGGCATACTATAGCGCGCCGTTTTTCATCATTTTTGAGGATTTGAAAAAAATGACAAAATGACAAAAACGATGGGTTATAGCCCATGTTTTTTGAAATTTTGAAAAAAAAAAGTTAGCCTCGTTTCTCATCATTTTGGACCATGGGCTATAGCCCATATCGTACGGCATACTATAGCGCGCCATTTTTCATCATTTTTGAGGATTTGAAAAAAATGACAAAATGACAAAAACGATGGGTTATAGCCCATGTTTTTTGAAATTTTGAAAAAAAAGTTAGCCTCGTTTCTCATCATTTTGGACCATGGGCTATAGCCCATATCGTACGGCATACTATAGCGCGCCGTTTTTCATCATTTTTGAGGATTTGAAAAAAATGACAAAATGACAAAAACGATGGGTTATAGCCCATGTTTTTTGAAATTTTGAAAAAAAAGTTAGCCTCGTTTCTCATCATTTTGGACCATGGGCTATAGCCCATATTGTACGGCATACTATAGCGCGCCGTTTTTCAGAATTTTTGAGGATTTGAAAAAAATGACAAAATGACAAAAACGATGGGTTATAGCCCATGTTTTTTGAAATTTTGAAAAAAAAAGTTAGCCTCGTTTCTCATCATTTTGGACCATGGGCTATAGCCCATATCGTACGGCATACTATAGCGCGCCGTTTTTCATCATTTTTGAGGATTTGAAAAAAATGACAAAATAACAAAAACGATGGGTTATAGCCCATGTTTTTTGAAATTTTGAAAAAAAAGTTAGCCTCGTTTCTCATCATTTTGGACCATGGGCTATAGCCCATATCGTACGGCATACTATAGCGCGCCGTTTTTCATCATTTTTGAGGATTTGAAAAAAATGACAAAATGACAAAAACGATGGGTTATAGCCCATGTTTTTTGAAATTTTGAAAAAAAAGTTAGCCTCGTTTCTCATCATTTTGGACCATGGGCTATAGCCCATATTGTACGGCATACTATAGCGCGCCGTTTTTCAGAATTTTTGAGGATTTGAAAAAAATGACAAAATGACAAAAACGATGGGTTATAGCCCATGTTTTTTGAAATTTTGAAAAAAAAAGTTAGCCTCGTTTCTCATCATTTTGGACCATGGGCTATAGCCCATATCGTACGGCATACTATAGCGCGCCGTTTTTCATCATTTTTGAGGATTTGAAAAAAATGACAAAATAACAAAAACGATGGGTTATAGCCCATGTTTTTTGAAATTTTGAAAAAAAAAGTTAGCCTCGTTTCTCATCATTTTGGACCATGGGCTATAGCCCATATCGTACGGCATACTATAGCGCGCCGTTTTTCATCATTTTTGAGGATTTGAAAAAAATGACAAAATGACAAAAACGATGGGTTATAGCCCATGTTTTTTGAAATTTTGAAAAAAAAAGTTAGCCTCGTTTCTCAACATTTTGGACCATGGGCTATAGCCCATATCGTACGGCATACTATAGCGCGCCGTTTTTCATCATTTTTGAGGATTTGAAAAAAATGACAAAATGACAAAAACGATGGGTTATAGCCCATGTTTTTTGAAATTTTGAAAAAAAAAGTTAGCCTCGTTTCTCATCATTTTGGACCATGGGCTATAGCCCATATCGTACGGCATACTATAGCGCGCCGTTTTTCATCATTTTTGAGGATTTGAAAAAAATGACAAAATGACAAAAACGATGAGTTATAGCCCATGTTTTTTGAAATTTTGAAAAAAAAAGTTAGCCTCGTTTCTCATCATTTTGGACCATGGGCTATAGCCCATATCGTACGGCATACTATAGCGCGCCGTTTTTCATCATTTTTGAGGATTTGAAAAAAATGACAAAATGACAAAAAACGATGGGTTATAGCCCATGTTTTTTGAAATTTTGAAAAAAAAAGTTAGCCTCGTTTCTCATCATTTTGGACCATGGGCTATAGCCCATATCGTACGGCATACTATAGCGCGCCGTTTTTCATCATTTTTGAGGATTTGAAAAAAATGACAAAATGACAAAAACGATGGGTTATAGCCCATGTTTTTTGAAATTTTGAAAAAAAAGTTAGCCTCGTTTCTCATCATTTTGGACCATGGGCTATAGCCCATATCGTACGGCATACTATAGCGCGCCATTTTTCATCATTTTTGAGGATTTGAAAAAAATGACAAAATGACAAAAACGATGGGTTATAGCCCATGTTTTTTGAAATTTTGAAAAAAAAGTTAGCCTCGTTTCTCATCATTTTGGACCATGGGCTATAGCCCATATCGTACGGCATACTATAGCGCGCCGTTTTTCATCATTTTTGAGGATTTGAAAAAAATGACAAAATGACAAAAACGATGGGTTATAGCCCATGTTTTTTGAAATTTTGAAAAAAAAGTTAGCCTCGTTTCTCATCATTTTGGACCATGGGCTATAGCCCATATCGTACGGCATACTATAGCGCGCCGTTTTTCATAATTTTTGAGGATTTGAAAAAAATGACAAAATGACAAAAACGATGGGTTATAGCCCATGTTTTTTGAAATTTTGAAAAAAAAAGTTAGCCTCGTTTCTCATCATTTTGGACCATGGGCTATAGCCCATATCGTACGGCATACTATAGCGCGCCATTTTTCATCATTTTTGAGGATTTGAAAAAAATGACAAAATGACAAAAACGATGGGTTATAGCCCATGTTTTTTGAAATTTTGAAAAAAAAGTTAGCCTCGTTTCTCATCATTTTGGACCATGGGCTATAGCCCATATCGTACGGCATACTATAGCGCGCCGTTTTTCATCATTTTTGAGGATTTGAAAAAAATGACAAAATGACAAAAACGATGGGTTATAGCCCATGTTTTTTGAAATTTTGAAAAAAAAGTTAGCCTCGTTTCTCATCATTTTGGACCATGGGCTATAGCCCATATCGTACGGCATACTATAGCGCGCCATTTTTCATCATTTTTGAGGATTTGAAAAAAATGACAAAATGACAAAAACGATGGGTTATAGCCCATGTTTTTTGAAATTTTGAAAAAAAAAGTTAGCCTCGTTTCTCATCATTTTGGACCATGGGCTATAGCCCATATCGTACGGCATACTATAGCGCGCCGTTTTTCATCATTTTTGAGGATTTGAAAAAAATGACAAAATGACAAAAACGATGGGTTATAGCCCATGTTTTTTGAAATTTTGAAAAAAAAGTTAGCCTCGTTTCTCATCATTTTGGACCATGGGCTATAGCCCATATCGTACGGCATACTATAGCACGCCGTTTTTCATCATTTTTGAGGATTTGAAAAAAATGACAAAATGACAAAAACGATGGGTTATAGCCCATGTTTTTTGAAATTTTGAAAAAAAAGTTAGCCTCGTTTCTCATCATTTTGGACCATGGGCTATAGCCCATATCGTACGGCATACTATAGCGCGCCGTTTTTCATAATTTTTGAGGATTTGAAAAAAATGACAAAATGACAAAAACGATGGGTTATAGCCCATGTTTTTTGAAATTTTGAAAAAAAAAGTTAGCCTCGTTTCTCATCATTTTGGACCATGGGCTATAGCCCATATCGTACGGCATACTATAGCGCGCCGTTTTTAATCATTTTTGAGGATTTGAAAAAAATGACAAAATGACAAAAACGATGGGTTATAGCCCATGTTTTTTGAAATTTTGAAAAAAAAAGTTAGCCTCGTTTCTCAACATTTTGGACCATGGGCTATAGCCCATATCGTACGGCATACTATAGCGCGCCGTTTTTCATCATTTTTGAGGATTTGAAAAAAATGACAAAATGACAAAAACGATGGGTTATAGCCCATGTTTTTTGAAATTTTGAAAAAAAAGTTAGCCTCGTTTCTCATCATTTTGGACCATGGGCTATAGCCCATATCGTACGGCATACTATAGCGCGCCGTTTTTCATCATTTTTGAGGATTTGAAAAAAATGACAAAATGACAAAAACGATGAGTTATAGCCCATGTTTTTTGAAATTTTGAAAAAAAAAGTTAGCCTCGTTTCTCATCATTTTGGACCATGGGCTATAGCCCATATCGTACGGCATACTATAGCGCGCCGTTTTTCATCATTTTTGAGGATTTGAAAAAAATGACAAAATGACAAAAAACGATGGGTTATAGCCCATGTTTTTTGAAATTTTGAAAAAAAAAGTTAGCCTCGTTTCTCATCATTTTGGACCATGGGCTATAGCCCATATCGTACGGCATACTATAGCGCGCCGTTTTTCATAATTTTTGAGGATTTGAAAAAAATGACAAAATGACAAAAACGATGGGTTATAGCCCATGTTTTTTGAAATTTTGAAAAAAAAGTTAGCCTCGTTTCTCATCATTTTGGACCATGGGCTATAGCCCATATCGTACGGCATACTATAGCGCGCCATTTTTCATAATTTTTGAGGATTTGAAAAAAATGACAAAATGACAAAAACGATGGGTTATAGCCCATGTTTTTTGAAATTTTGAAAAAAAAAGTTAGCCTCGTTTCTCATCATTTTGGACCATGGGCTATAGCCCATATCGTACGGCATACTATAGCGCGCCATTTTTCATCATTTTTGAGGATTTGAAAAAAATGACAAAATGACAAAAACGATGGGTTATAGCCCATGTTTTTTGAAATTTTGAAAAAAAAGTTAGCCTCGTTTCTCATCATTTTGGACCATGGGCTATAGCCCATATCGTACGGCATACTATAGCGCGCCGTTTTTCATCATTTTTGAGGATTTGAAAAAAATGACAAAATGACAAAAACGATGGGTTATAGCCCATGTTTTTTGAAATTTTGAAAAAAAAGTTAGCCTCGTTTCTCATCATTTTGGACCATGGGCTATAGCCCATATCGTACGGCATACTATAGCGCGCCGTTTTTCATCATTTTTGAGGATTTGAAAAAAATGACAAAAACGATGGGTTATAGCCCATGTTTTTTGAAATTTTGAAAAAAAAAGTTAGCCTCGTTTCTCATCATTTTGGACCATGGGCTATAGCCCATATCGTACGGCATACTATAGCGCGCCATTTTTCATCATTTTTGAGGATTTGAAAAAAATGACAAAATGACAAAAACGATGGGTTATAGCCCATGTTTTTTGAAATTTTGAAAAAAAAGTTAGCCTCGTTTCTCATCATTTTGGACCATGGGCTATAGCCCATATCGTACGGCATACTATAGCGCGCCGTTTTTCATCATTTTTGAGGATTTGAAAAAAATGACAAAATGACAAAAACGATGGGTTATAGCCCATGTTTTTTGAAATTTTGAAAAAAAAGTTAGCCTCGTTTCTCATCATTTTGGACCATGGGCTATAGCCCATATCGTACGGCATACTATAGCGCGCCGTTTTTCATCATTTTTGAGGATTTGAAAAAAATGACAAAATGACAAAAAACGATGGGTTATAGCCCATGTTTTTTGAAATTTTGAAAAAAAAGTTAGCCTCGTTTCTCATCATTTTGGACCATGGGCTATAGCCCATATCGTACGGCATACTATAGCGCGCCGTTTTTCATCATTTTTGAGGATTTGAAAAAAATGACAAAATGACAAAAACGATGGGTTATAGCCCATGTTTTTTGAAATTTTGAAAAAAAAGTTAGCCTCGTTTCTCATCATTTTGGACCATGGGCTATAGCCCATATCGTACGGCATACTATAGCGCGCCGTTTTTCATCATTTTTGAGGATTTGAAAAAAATGACAAAATGACAAAAAACGATGGGTTATAGCCCATGTTTTTTGAAATTTTGAAAAAAAAGTTAGCCTCGTTTCTCATCATTTTGGACCATGGGCTATAGCCCATATCGTACGGCATACTATAGCGCGCCGTTTTTCATAATTTTTGAGGATTTGAAAAAAATGACAAAATGACAAAAACGATGGGTTATAGCCCATGTTTTTTGAAATTTTGAAAAAAAAAGTTAGCCTCGTTTCTCATCATTTTGGACCATGGGCTATAGCCCATATCGTACGGCATACTATAGCGCGCCGTTTTTCATCATTTTTGAGGATTTGAAAAAAATGACAAAATGACAAAAACGATGGGTTATAGCCCATGTTTTTTGAAATTTTGAAAAAAAAGTTAGCCTCGTTTCTCATCATTTTGGACCATGGGCTATAGCCCATATCGTACGGCATACTATAGCGCGCCATTTTTCATCATTTTTGAGGATTTGAAAAAAATGACAAAATGACAAAAACGATGGGTTATAGCCCATGTTTTTTGAAATTTTGAAAAAAAAGTTAGCCTCGTTTCTCATCATTTTGGACCATGGGCTATAGCCCATATCGTACGGCATACTATAGCGCGCCGTTTTTCATCATTTTTGAGGATTTGAAAAAAATGACAAAATGACAAAAACGATGGGTTATAGCCCATGTTTTTTGAAATTTTGAAAAAAATGTTAGCCTCGTTTCTCATCATTTTGGACCATGGGCTATAGCCCATATCGTACGGCATACTATAGCGCGCCGTTTTTCATCATTTTTGAGGATTTGAAAAAAATGACAAAATGACAAAAACGATGGGTTATAGCCCATGTTTTTTGAAATTTTGAAAAAAAAGTTAGCCTCGTTTCTCATCATTTTGGACCATGGGCTATAGCCCATATCGTACGGCATACTATAGCGCGCCGTTTTTCATAATTTTTGAGGATTTGAAAAAAATGACAAAATGACAAAAACGATGGGTTATAGCCCATGTTTTTTGAAATTTTGAAAAAAAAAGTTAGCCTCGTTTCTCATCATTTTGGACCATGGGCTATAGCCCATATCGTACGGCATACTATAGCGCGCCGTTTTTCATCATTTTTGAGGATTTGAAAAAAATGACAAAATGACAAAAACGATGGGTTATAGCCCATGTTTTTTGAAATTTTGAAAAAAAAAGTTAGCCTCGTTTCTCATCATTTTGGACCATGGGCTATAGCCCATATCGTACGGCATACTATAGCGCGCCGTTTTTCATCATTTTTGAGGATTTGAAAAAAATGACAAAATGACAAAAACGATGGGTTATAGCCCATGTTTTTTGAAATTTTGAAAAAAAAAGTTAGCCTCGTTTCTCATCATTTTGGACCATGGGCTATAGCCCATATCGTACGGCATACTATAGCGCGCCGTTTTTCATCATTTTTGAGGATTTGAAAAAAATGACAAAATGACAAAAACGATGGGTTATAGCCAATGTTTTTTGAAATTTTGAAAAAAAGTTAGCCTCGTTTCTCATCATTTTGGACCATGGGCTATAGCCCATATCGTACGGCATACTATAGCGCGCCGTTTTTCATAATTTTTGAGGATTTGAAAAAAATGACAAAATGACAAAAACGATGGGTTATAGCCCATGTTTTTTGAAATTTTGAAAAAAAAAGTTAGCCTCGTTTCTCATCATTTTGGACCATGGGCTATAGCCCATATCGTACGGCATACTATAGCGCGCCGTTTTTCATCATTTTTGAGGATTTGAAAAAAATGACAAAATGACAAAAACGATGGGTTATAGCCCATGTTTTTTGAAATTTTGAAAAAAAAGTTAGCCTCGTTTCTCATCATTTTGGACCATGGGCTATAGCCCATATCGTACGGCATACTATAGCGCGCCATTTTTCATCATTTTTGAGGATTTGAAAAAAATGACAAAATGACAAAAACGATGGGTTATAGCCCATGTTTTTTGAAATTTTGAAAAAAAAGTTAGCCTCGTTTCTCATCATTTTGGACCATGGGCTATAGCCCATATCGTACGGCATACTATAGCGCGCCGTTTTTCATCATTTTTGAGGATTTGAAAAAAATGACAAAATGACAAAAACGATGGGTTATAGCCCATGTTTTTTGAAATTTTGAAAAAAAAGTTAGCCTCGTTTCTCATCATTTTGGACCATGGGCTATAGCCCATATCGTACGGCATACTATAGCGCGCCGTTTTTCATCATTTTTGAGGATTTGAAAAAAATGACAAAATGACAAAAACGATGGGTTATAGCCCATGTTTTTTGAAATTTTGAAAAAAAAAGTTAGCCTCGTTTCTCATCAGTTTGGACCATGGGCTATAGCCCATATCGTACGGCATACTATAGCGCGCCGTTTTTCATCATTTTTGAGGATTTGAAAAAAATGACAAAATGACAAAAACGATGGGTTATAGCCCATGTTTTTTGAAATTTTGAAAAAAAAAGTTAGCCTCGTTTCTCATCAGTTTGGACCATGGGCTATAGCCCATATCGTACGGCATACTATAGCGCGCCGTTTTTCATCATTTTTGAGGATTTGAAAAAAATGACAAAATGACAAAAACGATGGGTTATAGCCCATGTTTTTTTAAATTTTGAAAAAAAAGTTAGCCTCGTTTCTCATCATTTTGGACCATGGGCTATAGCCCATATCGTACGGCATACTATAGCGCGCCGTTTTTCATCATTTTTGAGGATTTGAAAAAAATGACAAAATGACAAAAACGATGGGTTATAGCCCATGTTTTTTGAAATTTTGAAAAAAAAAGTTAGCCTCGTTTCTCATCATTTTGGACCATGGGCTATAGCCCATATCGTACGGCATACTATAGCGCGCCGTTTTTCATCATTTTTGAGGATTTGAAAAAAATGACAAAATGACAAAAACGATGGGTTATAGCCCATGTTTTTTGAAATTTTGAAAAAAAAAGTTAGCCTCGTTTCTCATCATTTTGGACCATGGGCTATAGCCCATATCGTACGGCATACTATAGCGCGCCGTTTTTCATCATTTTTGAGGATTTGAAAAAAATGACAAAATGACAAAAACGATGGGTTATAGCCCATGTTTTTTGAAATTTTGAAAAAAAAGTTAGCCTCGTTTCTCATCATTTTGGACCATGGGCTATAGCCCATATCGTACGGCATACTATAGCACGCCGTTTTTCATCATTTTTGAGGATTTGAAAAAAATGACAAAATGACAAAAACGATGGGTTATAGCCCATGTTTTTTGAAATTTTGAAAAAAAAGTTAGCCTCGTTTCTCATCATTTTGGACCATGGGCTATAGCCCATATCGTACGGCATACTATAGCGCGCCGTTTTTCATAATTTTTGAGGATTTGAAAAAAATGACAAAATGACAAAAACGATGGGTTATAGCCCATGTTTTTTGAAATTTTGAAAAAAAAAGTTAGCCTCGTTTCTCATCATTTTGGACCATGGGCTATAGCCCATATCGTACGGCATACTATAGCGCGCCGTTTTTAATCATTTTTGAGGATTTGAAAAAAATGACAAAATGACAAAAACGATGGGTTATAGCCCATGTTTTTTGAAATTTTGAAAAAAAAAGTTAGCCTCGTTTCTCAACATTTTGGACCATGGGCTATAGCCCATATCGTACGGCATACTATAGCGCGCCGTTTTTCATCATTTTTGAGGATTTGAAAAAAATGACAAAATGACAAAAACGATGGGTTATAGCCCATGTTTTTTGAAATTTTGAAAAAAAAAGTTAGCCTCGTTTCTCATCATTTTGGACCATGGGGCTATAGCCCATATCGTACGGCATACTATAGCGCGCCGTTTTTCATCATTTTTGAGGATTTGAAAAAAATGACAAAATGACAAAAACGATGAGTTATAGCCCATGTTTTTTGAAATTTTGAAAAAAAAAGTTAGCCTCGTTTCTCATCATTTTGGACCATGGGCTATAGCCCATATCGTACGGCATACTATAGCGCGCCGTTTTTCATCATTTTTGAGGATTTGAAAAAAATGACAAAATGACAAAAACGATGGGTTATAGCCCATGTTTTTTGAAATTTTGAAAAAAAAGTTAGCCTCGTTTCTCATCATTTTGGACCATGGGCTATAGCCCATATCGTACGGCATACTATAGCGCGCCATTTTTCATCATTTTTGAGGATTTGAAAAAAATGACAAAATGACAAAAACGATGGGTTATAGCCCATGTTTTTTGAAATTTTGAAAAAAAAGTTAGCCTCGTTTCTCATCATTTTGGACCATGGGCTATAGCCCATATCGTACGGCATACTATAGCGCGCCGTTTTTCATCATTTTTGAGGATTTGAAAAAAATGACAAAATGACAAAAACGATGGGTTATAGCCCATGTTTTTTGAAATTTTGAAAAAAAAGTTAGCCTCGTTTCTCATCATTTTGGACCATGGGCTATAGCCCATATCGTACGGCATACTATAGCGCGCCGTTTTTCATAATTTTTGAGGATTTGAAAAAAATGACAAAATGACAAAAACGATGGGTTATAGCCCATGTTTTTTGAAATTTTGAAAAAAAAAGTTAGCCTCGTTTCTCATCATTTTGGACCATGGGCTATAGCCCATATCGTACGGCATACTATAGCGCGCCATTTTTCATCATTTTTGAGGATTTGAAAAAAATGACAAAATGACAAAAACGATGGGTTATAGCCCATGTTTTTTGAAATTTTGAAAAAAAAGTTAGCCTCGTTTCTCATCATTTTGGACCATGGGCTATAGCCCATATCGTACGGCATACTATAGCGCGCCGTTTTTCATCATTTTTGAGGATTTGAAAAAAATGACAAAATGACAAAAACGATGGGTTATAGCCGATGGGTTATAGCCCATGTTTTTTGAAATTTTGAAAAAAAAAGTTAGCCTCGTTTCTCATCATTTTGGACCATGGGCTATAGCCCATATCGTACGGCATACTATAGCGCGCCGTTTTTCATCATTTTTGAGGATTTGAAAAAAATGACAAAATGACAAAAACGATGGGTTATAGCCCATGTTTTTTGAAATTTTGAAAAAAAAAGTTAGCCTCGTTTCTCATCATTTTGGACCATGGGCTATAGCCCATATCGTACGGCATACTATAGCGCGCCGTTTTTCATCATTTTTGAGGATTTGAAAAAAATGACAAAATGACAAAAACGATGGGTTATAGCCCATGTTTTTTGAAATTTTTAAAAAAAAGTTAGCCTCGTTTCTCATCATTTTGGACCATGGGCTATAGCCCATATCGTACGGCATACTATAGCGCGCCGTTTTTCATAATTTTTGAGGATTTGAAAAAAATGACAAAATGACAAAAACGATGGGTTATAGCCCATGTTTTTTGAAATTTTGAAAAAAAAAGTTAGCCTCGTTTCTCATCATTTTGGACCATGGGCTATAGCCCATATCGTACGGCATACTATAGCGCGCCGTTTTTAATCATTTTTGAGGATTTGAAAAAAATGACAAAATGACAAAAACGATGGGTTATAGCCCATGTTTTTTGAAATTTTGAAAAAAAAAGTTAGCCTCGTTTCTCAACATTTTGGACCATGGGCTATAGCCCATATCGTACGGCATACTATAGCGCGCCGTTTTTCATCATTTTTGAGGATTTGAAAAAAATGACAAAATGACAAAAACGATGGGTTATAGCCCATGTTTTTTGAAATTTTGAAAAAAAAAGTTAGCCTCGTTTCTCATCATTTTGGACCATGGGCTATAGCCCATATCGTACGGCATACTATAGCGCGCCGTTTTTCATCATTTTTGAGGATTTGAAAAAAATGACAAAATGACAAAAACGATGAGTTATAGCCCATGTTTTTTGAAATTTTGAAAAAAAAAGTTAGCCTCGTTTCTCATCATTTTGGACCATGGGCTATAGCCCATATCGTACGGCATACTATAGCGCGCCGTTTTTCATCATTTTTGAGGATTTGAAAAAAATGACAAAATGACAAAAAACGATGGGTTATAGCCCATGTTTTTTGAAATTTTGAAAAAAAAAGTTAGCCTCGTTTCTCATCAGTTTGGACCATGGGCTATAGCCCATATCGTACGGCATACTATAGCGCGCCGTTTTTCATCATTTTTGAGGATTTGAAAAAAATGACAAAATGACAAAAACGATGGGTTATAGCCCATGTTTTTTGAAATTTTGAAAAAAAAAAGTTAGCCTCGTTTCTCATCATTTTGGACCATGGGCTATAGCCCATATCGTACGGCATACTATAGCGCGCCGTTTTTCATCATTTTTGAGGATTTGAAAAAAATGACAAAATGACAAAAACGATGGGTTATAGCCCATGTTTTTTGAAATTTTGAAAAAAAAAGTTAGCCTCGTTTCTCATCATTTTGGACCATGGGCTATAGCCCATATCGTACGGCATACTATAGCGCGCCGTTTTTCATCATTTTTGAGGATTTGAAAAAAATGACAAAATGACAAAAACGATGGGTTATAGCCCATGTTTTTTGAAATTTTTAAAAAAAAGTTAGCCTCGTTTCTCATCATTTTGGACCATGGGCTATAGCCCATATCGTACGGCATACTATAGCGCGCCGTTTTTCATAATTTTTGAGGATTTGAAAAAAATGACAAAATGACAAAAACGATGGGTTATAGCCCATGTTTTTTGAAATTTTGAAAAAAAAAGTTAGCCTCGTTTCTCATCATTTTGGACCATGGGCTATAGCCCATATCGTACGGCATACTATAGCGCGCCGTTTTTAATCATTTTTGAGGATTTGAAAAAAATGACAAAATGACAAAAACGATGGGTTATAGCCCATGTTTTTTGAAATTTTGAAAAAAAAAGTTAGCCTCGTTTCTCAACATTTTGGACCATGGGCTATAGCCCATATCGTACGGCATACTATAGCGCGCCGTTTTTCATCATTTTTGAGGATTTGAAAAAAATGACAAAATGACAAAAACGATGGGTTATAGCCCATGTTTTTTGAAATTTTGAAAAAAAAAGTTAGCCTCGTTTCTCATCATTTTGGACCATGGGCTATAGCCCATATCGTACGGCATACTATAGCGCGCCGTTTTTCATCATTTTTGAGGATTTGAAAAAAATGACAAAATGACAAAAACGATGAGTTATAGCCCATGTTTTTTGAAATTTTGAAAAAAAAAGTTAGCCTCGTTTCTCATCATTTTGGACCATGGGCTATAGCCCATATCGTACGGCATACTATAGCGCGCCGTTTTTCATCATTTTTGAGGATTTGAAAAAAATGACAAAATGACAAAAAACGATGGGTTATAGCCCATGTTTTTTGAAATTTTGAAAAAAAAAGTTAGCCTCGTTTCTCATCATTTTGGACCATGGGCTATAGCCCATATCGTACGGCATACTATAGCGCGCCGTTTTTCATCATTTTTGAGGATTTGAAAAAAATTACAAAATGACAAAAACGATGGGTTATAGCCCATGTTTTTTGAAATTTTGAAAAAAAAAGTTAGCCTCGTTTCTCATCATTTTGGACCATGGGCTATAGCCCATATCGTACGGCATACTATAGCGCGCCGTTTTTCATCATTTTTGAGGATTTGAAAAAAATGACAAAATGACAAAAACGATGAGTTATAGCCCATGTTTTTTGAAATTTTGAAAAAAAAAGTTAGCCTCGTTTCTCATCATTTTGGACCATGGGCTATAGCCCATATCGTACGGCATACTATAGCGCGCCGTTTTTCATCATTTTTGAGGATTTGAAAAAAATGACAAAATGACAAAAAACGATGGGTTATAGCCCATGTTTTTTGAAATTTTGAAAAAAAAAGTTAGCCTCGTTTCTCATCATTTTGGACCATGGGCTATAGCCCATATCGTACGGCATACTATAGCGCGCCGTTTTTCATCATTTTTGAGGATTTGAAAAAAATGACAAAATGACAAAAACGATGGGTTATAGCCCATGTTTTTTGAAATTTTGAAAAAAAAGTTAGCCTCGTTTCTCATCATTTTGGACCATGGGCTATAGCCCATATCGTACGGCATACTATAGCGCGCCGTTTTTCATCATTTTTGAGGATTTGAAAAAAATGACAAAATGACAAAAACGATGGGTTATAGCCCATGTTTTTTGAAATTTTGAAAAAAAAAGTTAGCCTCGTTTCTCATCATTTTGGACCATGGGCTATAGCCCATATCGTACGGCATACTATAGCGCGCCGTTTTTCATCATTTTTGAGGATTTGAAAAAAATGACAAAATGACAAAAACGATGGGTTATAGCCCATGTTTTTTGAAATTTTGAAAAAAAAAGTTAGCCTCGTTTCTCATCATTTTGGACCATGGGCTATAGCCCATATCATACGGCATACTATAGCGCGCCGTTTTTCATCATTTTTGAGGATTTGAAAAAAATGACAAAATGACAAAAACGATGGGTTATAGCCCATGTTTTTTGAAATTTTGAAAAAAAAAGTTAGCCTCGTTTCTCATCATTTTGGACCATGGGCTATAGCCCATATCGTACGGCATACTATAGCGCGCTGTTTTTCATCATTTTTGAGGATTTGAAAAAAATGACAAAATGACAAAAACGATGGGTTATAGCCCATGTTTTTTGAAATTTTGAAAAAAAAAGTTAGCCTCGTTTCTCATCATTTTGGACCATGGGCTATAGCCCATATCATACGGCATACTATAGCGCGCCGTTTTTCATCATTTTTGAGGATTTGAAAAAAATGACAAAATGACAAAAACGATGGGTTATAGCCCATGTTTTTTGAAATTTTGAAAAAAAAAGTTAGCCTCGTTTCTCATCATTTTGGACCATGGGCTATAGCCCATATCGTACGGCATACTATAGCGCGCCGTTTTTAATCATTTTTGAGGATTTGAAAAAAATGACAAAATGACAAAAACGATGGGTTATAGCCCATGTTTTTTGAAATTTTGAAAAAAAAAGTTAGCCTCGTTTCTCATCATTTTGGACCATGGGCTATAGCCCATATCGTACGGCATACTATAGCGCGCCGTTTTTCATAATTTTTGAGGATTTGAAAAAAATGACAAAAACGATGGTTTATAGCCCATGTTTTTTTAAATTTTGAAAAAAAAAGTTAGCCTCGTTTCTCATCATTTTGGACCATGGGCTATAGCCCATATCGTACGGCATACTATAGCGCGCCGTTTTTCATCATTTTTGAGGATTTGAAAAAAATGACAAAATGACAAAAACGATGGGTTATAGCCCAAGTTTTTTGAAATTTTGAAAAAAAATGTTAGCCTCGTTTCTCATCATTTTGGACCATGGGCTATAGCCCATATCGTACGGCATACTATAGCGCGCCGTTTTTCATCATTTTTGAGGATTTGAAAAAAATGACAAAATTACAAAAACGATGGGTTATAGCCCATGTTTTTTGAAATTTTGAAAAAAAAGTTAGCCTCGTTTCTCATCATTTTGGACCATGGGCTATAGCCCATATCGTACGGCATACTATAGCGCGCCGTTTTTCATCATTTTTGAGGATTTGAAAAAAATGACAAAATGACAAAAACGATGGGTTATAGCCCATGTTTTTTGAAATTTTGAAAAAATAGTTAGCCTCGTTTCTCATCATTTTGGACCATGGGCTATAGCCCATATCGTACGGCATACTATAGCGCGCCGTTTTTCATCATTTTTGAGGATTTGAAAAAAATGACAAAATGACAAAAACGATGGGTTATAGCCCATGTTTTTTGAAATTTTGAAAAAAAAAGTTAGCCTCGTTTCTCATCATTTTGGACCATGGGCTATAGCCCATATCGTACGGCATACTATAGCGCGCCGTTTTTCATCATTTTTGAGGATTTGAAAAAAATGACAAAATGACAAAAACGATGAGTTATAGCCCATGTTTTTTGAAATTTTGAAAAAAAAAGTTAGCCTCGTTTCTCATCATTTTGGACCATGGGCTATAGCCCATATCGTACGGCATACTATAGCGCGCCGTTTTTCATCATTTTTGAGGATTTGAAAAAAATGACAAAATGACAAAAAACGATGGGTTATAGCCCATGTTTTTTGAAATTTTGAAAAAAAAAGTTAGCCTCGTTTCTCATCATTTTGGACCATGGGCTATAGCCCATATCGTACGGCATACTATAGCGCGCCGTTTTTCATCATTTTTGAGGATTTGAAAAAAATGACAAAATGACAAAAACGATGGGTTATAGCCCATGTTTTTTGAAATTTTGAAAAAAAAGTTAGCCTCGTTTCTCATCATTTTGGACCATGGGCTATAGCCCATATCGTACGGCATACTATAGCGCGCCGTTTTTCATCATTTTTGAGGATTTGAAAAAAATGACAAAATGACAAAAACGATGGGTTATAGCCCATGTTTTTTGAAATTTTGAAAAAAAAGTTAGCCTCGTTTCTCATCATTTTGGACCATGGGCTATAGCCCATATCGTACGGCATACTATAGCGCGCCGTTTTTCATCATTTTTGAGGATTTGAAAAAAATGACAAAATGACAAAAACGATGGGTTATAGCCCATGTTTTTTGAAATTTTGAAAAAAAAAGTTAGCCTCGTTTCTCATCATTTTGGACCATGGGCTATAGCCCATATCGTACGGCATACTATAGCGCGCCGTTTTTCATAATTTTTGAGGATTTGAAAAAAATGACAAAAACGATGGGTTATAGCCCATGTTTTTTGAAATTTTGGAAAAAAAAGTTAGCCTCGTTTCTCATCATTTTGGACCATGGGCTATAGCCCATATCGTACGGCATACTATAGCGCGCCGTTTTTCATCATTTTTGAGGATTTGAAAAAAATGACAAAATGACAAAAAACGATGGGTTATAGCCCATGTTTTTTGAAATTTTGAAAAAAAAAGTTAGCCTCGTTTCTCATCATTTTGGACCATGGGCTATAGCCCATATCGTACGGCATACTATAGCGCGCCGTTTTTCATCATTTTTGAGGATTTGAAAAAAATGACAAAATGACAAAAACGATGGGTTATAGCCCATGTTTTTTGAAATTTTGAAAAAAAAGTTAGCCTCGTTTCTCATCATTTTGGACCATGGGCTATAGCCCATATCGTACGGCATACTATAGCGCGCCGTTTTTCATCATTTTTGAGGATTTGAAAAAAATGACAAAATGACAAAAACGATGGGTTATAGCCCATGTTTTTTGAAATTTTGAAAAAAAAAAGTTAGCCTCGTTTCTCATCATTTTGGACCATGGGCTATAGCCCATATCGTACGGCATACTATAGCGCGCCGTTTTTCATCATTTTTGAGGATTTGAAAAAAATGACAAAATGACAAAAACGATGGGTTATAGCCCATGTTTTTTGAAATTTTGAAAAAAAAGTTAGCCTCGTTTCTCATCATTTTGGACCATGGGCTATAGCCCATATCGTACGGCATACTATAGCGCGCCGTTTTTCATCATTTTTGAGGATTTGAAAAAAATGACAAAATGACAAAAACGATGGGTTATAGCCCATGTTTTTTGAAATTTTGAAAAAAAAAGTTAGCCTCGTTTCTCATCATTTTGGACCATGGGCTATAGCCCATATCGTACGGCATACTATAGCGCGCCGTTTTTCATCATTTTTGAGGATTTGAAAAAAATGACAAAATGACAAAAACGATGGGTTATAGCCCATGTTTTTTGAAATTTTGAAAAAAAAAGTTAGCCTCGTTTCTCATCATTTTGGACCATGGGCTATAGCCCATATCATACGGCATACTATAGCGCGCCGTTTTTCATCATTTTTGAGGATTTGAAAAAAATGACAAAATGACAAAAACGATGGGTTATAGCCCATGTTTTTTGAAATTTTGAAAAAAAAAGTTAGCCTCGTTTCTCATCATTTTGGACCATGGGCTATAGCCCATATCGTACGGCATACTATAGCGCGCCGTTTTTAATCATTTTTGAGGATTTGAAAAAAATGACAAAATGACAAAAACGATGGGTTATAGCCCATGTTTTTTGAAATTTTGAAAAAAAAAGTTAGCCTCGTTTCTCATCATTTTGGACCATGGGCTATAGCCCATATCGTACGGCATACTATAGCGCGCCGTTTTTCATAATTTTTGAGGATTTGAAAAAAATGACAAAAACGATGGGTTATAGCCCATGTTTTTTGAAATTTTGAAAAAAAAAGTTAGCCTCGTTTCTCATCATTTTGGACCATGGGCTATAGCCCATATCGTACGGCATACTATAGCGCGCCGTTTTTCATCATTTTTGAGGATTTGAAAAAAATGACAAAATGACAAAAACGATGGGTTATAGCCCAAGTTTTTTGAAATTTTGAAAAAAGAAGTTAGCCTCGTTTCTCATCATTTTGGACCATGGGCTATAGCCCATATCGTACGGCATACTATAGCGCGCCGTTTTTCATCATTTTTGAGGATTTGAAAAAAATGACAAAATTACAAAAACGATGGGTTATAGCCCATGTTTTTTGAAATTTTGAAAAAAAAGTTAGCCTCGTTTCTCATCATTTTGGACCATGGGCTATAGCCCATATCGTACGGCATACTATAGCGCGCCGTTTTTCATCATTTTTGAGGATTTGAAAAAAATGACAAAATGACAAAAACGATGCGTTATAGCCCATGTTTTTTGAAATTTTGAAAAAAAAAGTTAGCCTCGTTTCTCATCATTTTGGACCATGGGCTATAGCCCATATCGTACGGCATACTATAGCGCGCCGTTTTTCATCATTTTTGAGGATTTGAAAAAAATGACAAAATGACAAAAACGATGGGTTATAGCCCATGTTTTTTGAAATTTTGAAAAAAAAAGTTAGCCTCGTTTCTCATCATTTTGGACCATGGGCTATAGCCCATATCGTACGGCATACTATAGCGCGCCGTTTTTCATCATTTTTGAGGATTTGAAAAAAATGACAAAATGACAAAAACGATGAGTTATAGCCCATGTTTTTTGAAATTTTGAAAAAAAAAGTTAGCCTCGTTTCTCATCATTTTGGACCATGGGCTATAGCCCATATCGTACGGCATACTATAGCGCGCCGTTTTTCATCATTTTTGAGGATTTGAAAAAAATGACAAAATGACAAAAAACGATGGGTTATAGCCCATGTTTTTTGAAATTTTGAAAAAAAAAGTTAGCCTCGTTTCTCATCATTTTGGACCATGGGCTATAGCCCATATCGTACGGCATACTATAGCGCGCCGTTTTTCATCATTTTTGAGGATTTGAAAAAAATGACAAAATGACAAAAACGATGGGTTATAGCCCATGTTTTTTGAAATTTTGAAAAAAAAAGTTAGCCTCGTTTCTCATCATTTTGGACCATGGGCTATAGCCCATATCATACGGCATACTATAGCGCGCCGTTTTTCATCATTTTTGAGGATTTGAAAAAAATGACAAAATGACAAAAACGATGGGTTATAGCCCATGTTTTTTGAAATTTTGAAAAAAAAAGTTAGCCTCGTTTCTCATCATTTTGGACCATGGGCTATAGCCCATATCGTACGGCATACTATAGCGCGCCGTTTTTAATCATTTTTGAGGATTTGAAAAAAATGACAAAATGACAAAAACGATGGGTTATAGCCCATGTTTTTTGAAATTTTGAAAAAAAAAGTTAGCCTCGTTTCTCATCATTTTGGACCATGGGCTATAGCCCATATCGTACGGCATACTATAGCGCGCCGTTTTTCATAATTTTTGAGGATTTGAAAAAAATGACAAAAACGATGGGTTATAGCCCATGTTTTTTGAAATTTTGAAAAAAAAAGTTAGCCTCGTTTCTCATCATTTTGGACCATGGGCTATAGCCCATATCGTACGGCATACTATAGCGCGCCGTTTTTCATCATTTTTGAGGATTTGAAAAAAATGACAAAATGACAAAAACGATGGGTTATAGCCCAAGTTTTTTGAAATTTTGAAAAAAGAAGTTAGCCTCGTTTCTCATCATTTTGGACCATGGGCTATAGCCCATATCGTACGGCATACTATAGCGCGCCGTTTTTCATCATTTTTGAGGATTTGAAAAAAATGACAAAATTACAAAAACGATGGGTTATAGCCCATGTTTTTTGAAATTTTGAAAAAAAAGTTAGCCTCGTTTCTCATCATTTTGGACCATGGGCTATAGCCCATATCGTACGGCATACTATAGCGCGCCGTTTTTCATCATTTTTGAGGATTTGAAAAAAATGACAAAATGACAAAAACGATGCGTTATAGCCCATGTTTTTTGAAATTTTGAAAAAAAAAGTTAGCCTCGTTTCTCATCATTTTGGACCATGGGCTATAGCCCATATCGTACGGCATACTATAGCGCGCCGTTTTTCATCATTTTTGAGGATTTGAAAAAAATGACAAAATGACAAAAACGATGGGTTATAGCCCATGTTTTTTGAAATTTTGAAAAAAAAAGTTAGCCTCGTTTCTCATCATTTTGGACCATGGGCTATAGCCCATATCGTACGGCATACTATAGCGCGCCGTTTTTCATCATTTTTGAGGATTTGAAAAAAATGACAAAATGACAAAAACGATGAGTTATAGCCCATGTTTTTTGAAATTTTGAAAAAAAAAGTTAGCCTCGTTTCTCATCATTTTGGACCATGGGCTATAGCCCATATCGTACGGCATACTATAGCGCGCCGTTTTTCATCATTTTTGAGGATTTGAAAAAAATGACAAAATGACAAAAAACGATGGGTTATAGCCCATGTTTTTTGAAATTTTGAAAAAAAAAGTTAGCCTCGTTTCTCATCATTTTGGACCATGGGCTATAGCCCATATCGTACGGCATACTATAGCGCGCCGTTTTTCATCATTTTTGAGGATTTGAAAAAAATGACAAAATGACAAAAACGATGGGTTATAGCCCATGTTTTTTGAAATTTTGAAAAAAAAGTTAGCCTCGTTTCTCATCATTTTGGACCATGGGCTATAGCCCATATCGTACGGCATACTATAGCGCGCCGTTTTTCATCATTTTTGAGGATTTGAAAAAAATGACAAAATGACAAAAACGATGGGTTATAGCCCATGTTTTTTGAAATTTTGAAAAAAAAGTTAGCCTCGTTTCTCATCATTTTGGACCATGGGCTATAGCCCATATCGTACGGCATACTATAGCGCGCCGTTTTTCATCATTTTTGAGGATTTGAAAAAAATGACAAAATGACAAAAACGATGGGTTATAGCCCATGTTTTTTGAAATTTTGAAAAAAAAAGTTAGCCTCGTTTCTCATCATTTTGGACCATGGGCTATAGCCCATATCGTACGGCATACTATAGCGCGCCGTTTTTCATCATTTTTGAGGATTTGAAAAAAATGACAAAATGACAAAAACGATGGGTTATAGCCCATGTTTTTTGAAATTTTGAAAAAAAAAGTTAGCCTCGTTTCTCATCATTTTGGACCATGGGCTATAGCCCATATCATACGGCATACTATAGCGCGCCGTTTTTCATCATTTTTGAGGATTTGAAAAAAATGACAAAATGACAAAAACGATGGGTTATAGCCCATGTTTTTTGAAATTTTGAAAAAAAAAGTTAGCCTCGTTTCTCATCATTTTGGACCATGGGCTATAGCCCATATCGTACGGCATACTATAGCGCGCCGTTTTTAATCATTTTTGAGGATTTGAAAAAAATGACAAAATGACAAAAACGATGGGTTATAGCCCAAGTTTTTTGAAATTTTGAAAAAAAAAGTTAGCCTCGTTTCTCATCATTTTGGACCATGGGCTATAGCCCATATCGTACGGCATACTATAGCGCGCCGTTTTTCATCATTTTTGAGGATTTGAAAAAAATGACAAAATTACAAAAACGATGGGTTATAGCCCATGTTTTTTGAAATTTTGAAAAAAAAGTTAGCCTCGTTTCTCATCATTTTGGACCATGGGCTATAGCCCATATCGTACGGCATACTATAGCGCGCCGTTTTTCATCATTTTTGAGGATTTGAAAAAAATGACAAAATGACAAAAACGATGCGTTATAGCCCATGTTTTTTGAAATTTTGAAAAAAAAAGTTAGCCTCGTTTCTCATCATTTTGGACCATGGGCTATAGCCCATATCGTACGGCATACTATAGCGCGCCGTTTTTCATCATTTTTGAGGATTTGAAAAAAATGACAAAATGACAAAAACGATGGGTTATAGCCCATGTTTTTTGAAATTTTGAAAAAAAAAGTTAGCCTCGTTTCTCATCATTTTGGACCATGGGCTATAGCCCATATCGTACGGCATACTATAGCGCGCCGTTTTTCATCATTTTTGAGGATTTGAAAAAAATGACAAAATGACAAAAACGATGGGTTATAGCCCATGTTTTTTGAAATTTTGAAAAAAGAAAGTTAGCCTCGTTTCTCATCATTTTGGACCATGGGCTATAGCCCATATCGTACGGCATACTATAGCGCGCCGTTTTTCATCATTTTTGAGGATTTGAAAAAAATGACAAAATGACAAAAACGATGGGTTATAGCCCATGTTTTTTGAAATTTTGAAAAAAAAAGTTAGCCTCGTTTCTCATCATTTTGGACCATGGGCTATAGCCCATATCGTACGGCATACTATAGCGCGCCGTTTTTAATCATTTTTGAGGATTTGAAAAAAATGACAAAATGACAAAAACGATGGGTTATAGCCCATGTTTTTTGAAATTTTGAAAAAAAAAGTTAGCCTCGTTTCTCATCATTTTGGACCATGGGCTATAGCCCATATCGTACGGCATACTATAGCGCGCCGTTTTTCATAATTTTTGAGGATTTGAAAAAAATGACAAAATGACAAAAACGATGGGTTATAGCCCATGTTTTTTGAAATTTTGAAAAAAAAAGTTAGCCTCGTTTCTCATCATTTTGGACCATGGGCTATAGCCCATATCGTACGGCATACTATAGCGCGCCGTTTTTCATCATTTTTGAGGATTTGAAAAAAATGACAAAATGACAAAAACGATGGGTTATAGCCCATGTTTTTTGAAATTTTGAAAAAAAAAGTTAGCCTCGTTTCTCATCATTTTGGACCATGGGCTATAGCCCATATCGTACGGCATACTATAGCGCGCCGTTTTTCATCATTTTTGAGGATTTGAAAAAAATGACAAAATGACAAAAACGATGGGTTATAGCCCATGTTTTTTGAAATTTTGAAAAAAAAGTTAGCCTCGTTTCTCATCATTTTGGACCATGGGCTATAGCCCATATCGTACGGCATACTATAGCGCGCCGTTTTTCATCATTTTTGAGGATTTGAAAAAAATGACAAAATGACAAAAACGATGGGTTATAGCCCATGTTTTTTGAAATTTTGAAAAAAAAAGTTAGCCTCGTTTCTCATCATTTTGGACCATGGGCTATAGCCCATATCGTACGGCATACTATAGCGCGCCGTTTTTAATCATTTTTGAGGATTTGAAAAAAATGACAAAATGACAAAAACGATGGGTTATAGCCCATGTTTTTTGAAATTTTGAAAAAAAAAGTTAGCCTCGTTTCTCATCATTTTGGACCATGGGCTATAGCCCATATCGTACGGCATACTATAGCGCGCCGTTTTTCATAATTTTTGAGGATTTGAAAAAAATGACAAAATGACAAAAACGATGGGTTATAGCCCATGTTTTTTGAAATTTTGAAAAAAAAAGTTAGCCTCGTTTCTCATCATTTTGGACCATGGGCCCATATCGTACGGCATACTATAGCGCGCCGTTTTTCATCATTTTTGAGGATTTGAAAAAAATGACAAAATGACAAAAACGATGGGTTATAGCCCATGTTTTTTGAAATTTTGAAAAAAAAAGTTAGCCTCGTTTCTCATCATTTTGGACCATGGGCTATAGCCCATATCGTACGGCATACTATAGCGCGCCGTTTTTCATCATTTTTGAGGATTTGAAAAAAATGACAAAATGACAAAAACGATGGGTTATAGCCCATGTTTTTTGAAATTTTGAAAAAAAAGTTAGCCTCGTTTCTCATCATTTTGGACCATGGGCTATAGCCCATATCGTACGGCATACTATAGCGCGCCGATTTTCATCATTTTTGAGGATTTGAAAAAAATGACAAAATGACAAAAACGATGGGTTATAGCCCATGTTTTTTGAAATTTTGAAAAAAAAGTTAGCCTCGTTTCTCATCATTTTGGACCATGGGCTATAGCCCATATCGTACGGCATACTATAGCGCGCCGTTTTTCATCATTTTTGAGGATTTGAAAAAAATGACAAAATGACAAAAACGATGGGTTATAGCCCATGTTTTTTGAAATTTTGAAAAAAAAAGTTAGCCTCGTTTCTCATCATTTTGGACCATGGGCTATAGCCCATATCGTACGGCATACTATAGCACGCCGTTTTTCATCATTTTTGAGGATTTGAAAAAAATGACAAAATGACAAAAACAATGGGTTATAGCCCATGTTTTTTGAAATTTTGAAAAAGAAAGTTAGCCTCGTTTCTCATCATTTTGGACCATGGGCTATAGCCCATATCGTACGGCATACTATAGCGCGCCGTTTTTCATCATTTTTGAGGATTTGAAAAAAATGACAAAATGACAAAAACGATGGGTTATAGCCCATGTTTTTTGAAATTTTGAAAAAAAAAGTTAGCCTCGTTTCTCATCATTTTGGACCATGGGCTATAGCCCATATCGTACGGCATACTATAGCGCGCCGTTTTTCATCATTTTTGAGGATTTGAAAAAAATGACAAAATGACAAAAACGATGGGTTATAGCCCATGTTTTTTGAAATTTTGAAAAAAAAAGTTAGCCTCGTTTCTCATCATTTTGGACCATGGGCTATAGCCCATATCGTACGGCATACTATAGCGCGCCGTTTTTCATAATTTTTGAGGATTTGAAAAAAATGACAAAATGACAAAAACGATGGGTTATAGCCCATGTTTTTTGAAATTTTGAAAAAAAAAGTTAGCCTCGTTTCTCATCATTTTGGACCATGGGCTATAGCCCATATCGTACGGCATACTATAGCGCGCCGTTTTTCATCATTTTTGAGGATTTGAAAAAAATGACAAAATGACAAAAACGATGGGTTATAGCCCATGTTTTTTGAAATTTTGAAAAAAAAGTTAGCCTCGTTTCTCATCATTTTGGACCATGGGCTATAGCCCATATCGTACGGCATACTATAGCGCGCCGTTTTTCATAATTTTTGAGGATTTGAAAAAAAATGACAAAATGACAAAAACGATGGGTTATAGCCCATGTTTTTTGAAATTTTGAAAAAAAAGTTAGCCTCGTTTCTCATCATTTTGGACCATGGGCTATAGCCCATATCGTACGGCATACTATAGCGCGCCGTTTTTCATCATTTTTGAGGATTTGAAAAAAATGACAAAATGACAAAAACGATGGGTTATAGCCCATGTTTTTTGAAATTTTGAAAAAAAAAGTTAGCCTCGTTTCTCATCATTTTGGACCATGGGCTATAGCCCATATCGTACGGCATACTATAGCGCGCCGTTTTTCATCATTTTTGAGGATTTGAAAAAAATGACAAAATGACAAAAACGATGGGTTATAGCCCATGTTTTTTGAAATTTTGAAAAAAAAAGTTAGCCTCGTTTCTCATCATTTTGGACCATGGGCTATAGCCCATATCGTACGGCATACTATAGCGCGCCGTTTTTCATCATTTTTGAGGATTTGAAAAAAATGACAAAATGACAAAAACGATGGGTTATAGCCCATGTTTTTTGAAATTTTGAAAAAAAAAGTTAGCCTCGTTTCTCATCATTTTGGACCATGGGCTATAGCCCATATCGTACGGCATACTATAGCGCGCCGTTTTTAATCATTTTTGAGGATTTGAAAAAAATGACAAAATGACAAAAACGATGGGTTATAGCCCATGTTTTTTGAAATTTTGAAAAAAAAAGTTAGCCTCGTTTCTCATCATTTTGGACCATGGGCTATAGCCCATATCGTACGGCATACTATAGCGCGCCGTTTTTCATCATTTTTGAGGATTTGGACAAAATTACAAAAACGATGGGTTATAGCCCATGTTTTTTGAAATTTTGAAAAAAAAAGTTAGCCTCGTTTCTCATCATTTTGGACCATGGGCTATAGCCCATATCGTACGGCATACTATAGCGCGCCGTTTTTCATCATTTTTGAGGATTTGAAAAAAATGACAAAATGACAAAAACGATGGGTTATAGCCCATGTTTTTTGAAATTTTGAAAAAAAAAGTTAGCCTCGTTTCTCATCATTTTGGACCATGGGCTATAGCCCATATCGTACGGCATACTATAGCGCGCCGTTTTTCATCATTTTTGAGGATTTGAAAAAAATGACAAAATGACAAAAACGATGGGTTATAGCCCATGTTTTTTGAAATTTTGAAAAAAAAGTTAGCCTCGTTTCTCATCATTTTGGACCATGGGCTATAGCCCATATCGTACGGCATACTATAGCGCGCCGTTTTTCATCATTTTTGAGGATTTGAAAAAAATGACAAAATGACAAAAACGATGGGTTATAGCCCATGTTTTTTGAAATTTTGAAAAAAAAAGTTAGCCTCGTTTCTCATCATTTTGGACCATGGGATATAGCCCATATCGTACGGCATACTATAGCGCGCCGTTTTTCATCATTTTTGAGGATTTGAAACAAATGACAAAATGACAAAAACGATGGGTTATAGCCCATGTTTTTTGAAATTTTGAAAAAAAAAGTTAGCCTCGTTTCTCATCATTTTGGACCATGGGCTATAGCCCATATCGTACGGCATACTATAGCGCGCCGTTTTTCATCATTTTTGAGGATTTGAAAAAAATGACAAAATGACAAAAACGATGGGTTATAGCCCATGTTTTTTGAAATTTTGAAAAAAAAAGTTAGCCTCGTTTCTCATCATTTTGGACCATGGGCTATAGCCCATATCGTACAGCATACTATAGCGCGCCGTTTTTCATCATTTTTGAGGATTTGAAAAAAATGACAAAATGACAAAAACGATGGGTTATAGCCCATGTTTTTTGAAATTTTGAAAAAAAAAGTTAGCCTCGTTTCTCATCATTTTGGACCATGGGCTATAGCCCATATCGTACGGCATACTATAGCGCGCCGTTTTTCATCATTTTTGAGGATTTGAAAAAAATGACAAAATGACAAAAACGATGGGTTATAGCCCATGTTTTTTGAAATTTTGAAAAAAAAAGTTAGCCTCGTTTCTCATCATTTTGGACCATGGGCTATAGCCCATATCGTACGGCATACTATAGCGCGCCGTTTTTCATCATTTTTGAGGATTTGAAAAAAATGACAAAATGACAAAAACGATGGGTTATAGGCCATGTTTTTTGAAATTTTGAAAAAAAAGAGTTAGCCTCGTTTCTCATCATTTTGGACCATGGGCTATAGCCCATATCGTACGGCATACTATAGCGCGCCGTATTTCATCATTTTTGAGGATTTGAAAAAAATGACAAAATGACAAAAAACGATGGGTTATAGCCCATGTTTTTTGAAATTTTGAAAAAAAAAGTTAGCCTCGTTTCTCATCATTTTGGACCATGGGCTATAGCCCATATCGTACGGCATACTATAGCGCGCCGTTTTTCATCATTTTTGAGGATTTGAAAAAAATGACAAAATGACAAAAACGATGGGTTATATCCCATGTTTTTTGAAATTTTGAAAAAAAAAGTTAGCCTCGTTTCTCATCATTTTGGACCATGGGCTATAGCCCATATCGTACGGCATACTATAGCGCGCCGTTTTTCATCATTTTTGAGGATTTAAAAAAAATGACAAAATGACAAAAACGATGGGTTATAGCCCATGTTTTTTGAAATTTTGAAAAAAAAAGTTAGCCTCGTTTCTCATCATTTTGGACCATGGGCTATAGCCCATATCGTACGGCATACTATAGCGCGCCGTTTTTCATCATTTTTGAGGATTTGAAAAAAATGACAAAATGACAAAAACGATGGGTTATAGCCCATGTTTTTTGAAATTTTGAAAAAAAAAGTTAGCCTCGTTTCTCATCATTTTGGACCATGGGCTATAGCCCATATCGTACGGCATACTATAGCGCGCCGTTTTTCATCATTTTTGAGGATTTGAAAAAAATGACAAAATGACAAAAACGATGGGTTATAGCCCATGTTTTTTTAAATTTTGAAAAAAAAGTTAGCCTCGTTTCTCATCATTTTGGACCATGGGCTATAGCCCATATCGTACGGCATACTATAGCGCGCCGTTTTTCATCATTTTTGAGGATTTGAAAAAAATGACAAAATGACAAAAACGATGGGTTATAGCCCATGTTTTTTGAAATTTTGAAAAAAAAAGTTAGCCTCGTTTCTCATCATTTTGGACCATGGGCTATAGCCCATATCGTACGGCATACTATAGCGCGCCGTTTTTAATCATTTTTGAGGATTTGAAAAAAATGACAAAATGACAAAAACGATGGGTTATAGCCCATGTTTTTTGAAATTTTGAAAAAAAAAGTTAGCCTCGTTTCTCATCATTTTGGACCATGGGCTATAGCCCATATCGTACGGCATACTATAGCGCGCCGTTTTTCATAATTTTTGAGGATTTGAAAAAAATGACAAAATGACAAAAACGATGGGTTATAGGCCATGTTTTTTGAAATTTTGAAAAAAAAGAGTTAGCCTCGTTTCTCATCATTTTGGACCATGGGCTATAGCCCATATCGTACGGCATACAGCGCGCCGTATTTCATCATTTTTGAGGATTTGAAAAAAATGACAAAATGACAAAAAACGATGGGTTATAGCCCATGTTTTTTGAAATTTTGAAAAAAAAAGTTAGCCTCGTTTCTCATCATTTTGGACCATGGGCTATAGCCCATATCGTACGGCATACTATAGCGCGCCGTTTTTCATCATTTTTGAGGATTTGAAAAAAATGACAAAATGACAAAAACGATGGGTTATAGCCCATGTTTTTTGAAATTTTGAAAAAAAAAGTTAGCCTCGTTTCTCATCATTTTGGACCATGGGCTATAGCCCATATCGTACGGCATACTATAGCGCGCCGTTTTTCATCATTTTTGAGGATTTGAAAAAAATGACAAAATTACAAAAACGATGGGTTATAGCCCATGTTTTTTGAAATTTTGAAAAAAAAGTTTGCCTCGTTTCTCATCATTTTGGACCATGGGCTATAGCCCATATCGTACGGCATACTATAGCGCGCCGTTTTTCATCATTTTTGAGGATTTGAAAAAAATGACAAAATGACAAAAACGATGGGTTATAGCCCATGTTTTTTGAAATTTTGAAAAAAAAAGTTAGCCTCGTTTCTCATCATTTTGGACCATGGGCTATAGCCCATATCGTACGGCATACTATAGCGCGCCGTTTTTCATCATTTTTGAGGATTTGAAAAAAATGACAAAATGACAAAAACGATGGGTTATAGCCCATGTTTTTTTAAATTTTGAAAAAAAAGTTAGCCTCGTTTCTCATCATTTTGGACCATGGGCTATAGCCCATATCGTACGGCATACTATAGCGCGCCGTTTTTCATCATTTTTGAGGATTTGAAAAAAATGACAAAATGACAAAAACGATGGGTTATAGCCCATGTTTTTTGAAATTTTGAAAAAAAAAGTTAGCCTCGTTTCTCATCATTTTGGACCATGGGCTATAGCCCATATCGTACGGCATACTATAGCGCGCCGTTTTTCATCATTTTTGAGGATTTGAAAAAAATGACAAAATGACAAAAACGATGGGTTATAGCCCATGTTTTTTGAAATTTTGAAAAAAAAAGTTAGCCTCGTTTCTCATCATTTTGGACCATGGGCTATAGCCCATATCATACGGCATACTATAGCGCGCCGTTTTTCATCATTTTTGAGGATTTGAAAAAAATGACAAAATGACAAAAACGATGGGTTATACTTATAGCCCATGTTTTTTGAAATTTTGAAAAAAAAAGTTAGCCTCGTTTCTCATCATTTTGGACCATGGGCTATAGCCCATATCGTACGGCATACTATAGCGCGCCGTTTTTCATCATTTTTGAGGATTTGAAAAAAATGACAAAATGACAAAAACGATGGGTTATAGCCCATGTTTTTTGAAATTTTGAAAAAAAAAGTTAGCCTCGTTTCTCATCATTTTGGACCATGGGCTATAGCCCATATCGTACGGCATACTATAGCGCGCCGTTTTTCATCATTTTTGAGGATTTGAAAAAAATGACAAAATGACAAAAACGATGGGTTATAGCCCATGTTTTTTGAAATTTTGGAAAAAAAAGTTAGCCTCGTTTCTCATCATTTTGGACCATGGGCTATAGCCCATATCGTACGGCATACTATAGCGCGCCGTTTTTAATCATTTTTGAGGATTTGAAAAAAATGACAAAATGACAAAAACGATGGGTTATAGCCCATGTTTTTTGAAATTTTGAAAAAAAAAGTTAGCCTCGTTTCTCATCATTTTGGACCATGGGCTATAGCCCATATCGTACGGCATACTATAGCGCGCCGTTTTTCATCATTTTTGAGGATTTGAAAAAAATGACAAAATGACAAAAACGATGGGTTATATCCCATGTTTTTTGAAATTTTGAAAAAAAAAAGTTAGCCTCGTTTCTCATCATTTTGGACCATGGGCTATAGCCCATATCGTACGGCATACTATAGCGCGCCGTTTTTCATCATTTTTGAGGATTTAAAAAAAATGACAAAATGACAAAAACGATGGGTTATAGCCCATGTTTTTTGAAATTTTGAAAAAAAAAGTTAGCCTCGTTTCTCATCATTTTGGACCATGGGCTATAGCCCATATCGTACGGCATACTATAGCGCGCCGTTTTTCATCATTTTTGAGGATTTGAAAAAAATGACAAAATGACAAAAACGATGGGTTATAGCCCATGTTTTTTGAAATTTTGAAAAACAAAGTTAGCCTCGTTTCTCATCATTTTGGACCATGGGCTATAGCCCATATCGTACGGCATACTATAGCGCGCCGTTTTTCATCATTTTTGAGGATTTGAAAAAAATGACAAAATTACAAAAACGATGGGTTATAGCCCATGTTTTTTGAAATTTTGAAAAAAAAGTTTGCCTCGTTTCTCATCATTTTGGACCATGGGCTATAGCCCATATCGTACGGCATACTATAGCGCGCCGTTTTTCATCATTTTTGAGGATTTGAAAAAAATGACAAAATGACAAAAACGATGGGTTATAGCCCATGTTTTTTGAAATTTTGAAAAAAAAAGTTAGCCTCGTTTCTCATCATTTTGGACCATGGGCTATAGCCCATATCGTACGGCATACTATAGCGCGCCGTTTTTCATCATTTTTGAGGATTTGAAAAAAATGACAAAATGACAAAAACGATGGGTTATAGCCCATGTTTTTTTAAATTTTGAAAAAAAAGTTAGCCTCGTTTCTCATCATTTTGGACCATGGGCTATAGCCCATATCGTATGGCATACTATAGCGCGCCGTTTTTCATCATTTTTGAGGATTTGAAAAAAATGACAAAATGACAAAAACGATGGGTTATAGCCCATGTTTTTTGAAATTTTGAAAAAAAAAGTTAGCCTCGTTTCTCATCATTTTGGACCATGGGCTATAGCCCATATCGTACGGCATACTATAGCGCGCCGTTTTTCATAATTTTTGAGGATTTGAAAAAAATGACAAAATGACAAAAACGATGGGTTATAGCCCATGTTTTTTGAAATTTTGAAAAAAAAAGTTAGCCTCGTTTCTCATCATTTTGGACCATGGGCTATAGCCCATATCGTACGGCATACTATAGCGCGCCGTTTTTAATCATTTTTGAGGATTTGAAAAAAATGACAAAATGACAAAAACGATGGGTTATAGCCCATGTTTTTTGAAATTTTGAAAAAAAAAGTTAGCCTCGTTTCTCATCATTTTGGACCATGGGCTATAGCCCATATCGTACGGCATACTATAGCGCGCCGTTTTTCATCATTTTTGAGGATTTGAAAAAAATGACAAAATGACAAAAACGATGGGTTATATCCCATGTTTTTTGAAATTTTGAAAAAAAAAGTTAGCCTCGTTTCTCATCATTTTGGACCATGGGCTATAGCCCATATCGTACGGCATACTATAGCGCGCCGTTTTTCATCATTTTTGAGGATTTAAAAAAAATGACAAAATGACAAAAACGATGGGTTATAGCCCATGTTTTTTGAAATTTTGAAAAAAAAAGTTAGCCTCGTTTCTCATCATTTTGGACCATGGGCTATAGCCCATATCGTACGGCATACTATAGCGCGCCGTTTTTCATCATTTTTGAGGATTTGAAAAAAATGACAAAATGACAAAAACGATGGGTTATAGCCCATGTTTTTTGAAATTTTGAAAAAAAAAGTTAGCCTCGTTTCTCATCATTTTGGACCATGGGCTATAGCCCATATCGTACGGCATACTATAGCGCGCCGTTTTTCATCATTTTTGAGGATTTGAAAAAAATGACAAAATGACAAAAACGATGGGTTATAGGCCATGTTTTTTGAAATTTTGAAAAAAAAGAGTTAGCCTCGTTTCTCATCATTTTGGACCATGGGCTATAGCCCATATCGTACGGCATACTATAGCGCGCCGTATTTCATCATTTTTGAGGATTTGAAAAAAATGACAAAATGACAAAAAACGATGGGTTATAGCCCATGTTTTTTGAAATTTTGAAAAAAAAAGTTAGCCTCGTTTCTCATCATTTTGGACCATGGGCTATAGCCCATATCGTACGGCATACTATAGCGCGCCGTTTTTCATCATTTTTGAGGATTTGAAAAAAATGACAAAATGACAAAAACGATGGGTTATAGCCCATGTTTTTTGAAATTTTGAAAAAAAAAGTTAGCCTCGTTTCTCATCATTTTGGACCATGGGCTATAGCCCATATCGTACGGCATACTATAGCGCGCCGTTTTTCATCATTTTTGAGGATTTGAAAAAAATGACAAAATTACAAAAACGATGGGTTATAGCCCATGTTTTTTGAAATTTTGAAAAAAAAGTTTGCCTCGTTTCTCATCATTTTGGACCATGGGCTATAGCCCATATCGTACGGCATACTATAGCGCGCCGTTTTTCATCATTTTTGAGGATTTGAAAAAAATGACAAAATGACAAAAACGATGGGTTATAGCCCATGTTTTTTGAAATTTTGAAAAAAAAAGTTAGCCTCGTTTCTCATCATTTTGGACCATGGGCTATAGCCCATATCGTACGGCATACTATAGCGCGCCGTTTTTCATCATTTTTGAGGATTTGAAAAAAATGACAAAATGACAAAAACGATGGGTTATAGCCCATGTTTTTTTAAATTTTGAAAAAAAAGTTAGCCTCGTTTCTCATCATTTTGGACCATGGGCTATAGCCCATATCGTACGGCATACTATAGCGCGCCGTTTTTCATCATTTTTGAGGATTTGAAAAAAATGACAAAATGACAAAAACGATGGGTTATAGCCCATGTTTTTTGAAATTTTGAAAAAAAAAGTTAGCCTCGTTTCTCATCATTTTGGACCATGGGCTATAGCCCATATCGTACGGCATACTATAGCGCGCCGTTTTTCATCATTTTTGAGGATTTGAAAAAAATGACAAAATGACAAAAACGATGGGTTATAGCCCATGTTTTTTGAAATTTTGAAAAAAAAAGTTAGCCTCGTTTCTCATCATTTTGGACCATGGGCTATAGCCCATATCATACGGCATACTATAGCGCGCCGTTTTTCATCATTTTTGAGGATTTGAAAAAAATGACAAAATGACAAAAACGATGGGTTATAGCCCATGTTTTTTGAAATTTTGAAAAAAAAAGTTAGCCTCGTTTCTCATCATTTTGGACCATGGGCTATAGCCCATATCGTACGGCATACTATAGCGCGCCGTTTTTAATCATTTTTGAGGATTTGAAAAAAATGACAAAATGACAAAAACGATGGGTTATAGCCCATGTTTTTTGAAATTTTGAAAAAAAAAGTTAGCCTCGTTTCTCATCATTTTGGACCATGGGCTATAGCCCATATCGTACGGCATACTATAGCGCGCCGTTTTTCATAATTTTTGAGGATTTAAAAAAAATGACAAAATGACAAAAACGATGGGTTATAGCCCATGTTTTTTGAAATTTTGAAAAAAAAAGTTAGCCTCGTTTCTCATCATTTTGGACCATGGGCTATAGCCCATATCGTACGGCATACTATAGCGCGCCGTTTTTAATCATTTTTGAGGATTTGAAAAAAATGACAAAATGACAAAAACGATGGGTTATAGCCCATGTTTTTTGAAATTTTGAAAAAAAAAGTTAGCCTCGTTTCTCATCATTTTGGACCATGGGCTATAGCCCATATCGTACGGCATACTATAGCGCGCCGTTTTTCATCATTTTTGAGGATTTGAAAAAAATGACAAAATGACAAAAACGATGGGTTATATCCCATGTTTTTTGAAATTTTGAAAAAAAAAGTTAGCCTCGTTTCTCATCATTTTGGACCATGGGCTATAGCCCATATCGTACGGCATACTATAGCGCGCCGTTTTTCATCATTTTTGAGGATTTAAAAAAAATGACAAAATGACAAAAACGATGGGTTATAGCCCATGTTTTTTGAAATTTTGAAAAAAAAAGTTAGCCTCGTTTCTCATCATTTTGGACCATGGGCTATAGCCCATATCGTACGGCATACTATAGCGCGCCGTTTTTCATCATTTTTGAGGATTTGAAAAAAATGACAAAATGACAAAAACGATGGGTTATAGCCCATGTTTTTTGAAATTTTGAAAAAAAAAGTTAGCCTCGTTTCTCATCATTTTGGACCATGGGCTATAGCCCATATCGTACGGCATACTATAGCGCGCCGTTTTTCATCATTTTTGAGGATTTGAAAAAAATGACAAAATTACAAAAACGATGGGTTATAGCCCATGTTTTTTGAAATTTTGAAAAAAAAGTTAGCCTCGTTTCTCATCATTTTGGACCATGGGCTATAGCCCATATCGTACGGCATACTATAGCGCGCCGTTTTTCATCATTTTTGAGGATTTGAAAAAAATGACAAAATGACAAAAACGATGGGTTATAGCCCATGTTTTTTGAAATTTTGAAAAAAAAAGTTAGCCTTGTTTCTCATCATTTTGGACCATGGGCTATAGCCCATATCGTACGGCATACTATAGCGTGCCGTTTTTCATCATTTTTGAGGATTTGAAAAAAATGACAAAATGACAAAAACGATGGGTTATAGCCCATGTTTTTTGAAATTTTGAAAAAAAAAGTTAGCCTCGTTTCTCATCATTTTGGACCATGGCCTATAGCCCATATCATACGGCATACTATAGCGCGCCGTTTTTCATCATTTTTGAGGATTTGAAAAAAATGACAAAATGACAAAAACGATGGGTTATAGCCCATGTTTTTTGAAATTTTGAAAAAAAAAGTTAGCCTCGTTTCTCATCATTTTGGACCATGGGCTATAGCCCATATCGTACGGCATACTATAGCGCGCCGTTTTTCATCATTTTTGAGGATTTGAAAAAAATGACAAAATGACAAAAACGATGGGTTATAGCCCATGTTTTTTGAAATTTTGAAAAAAAAAGTTAGCCTCGTTTCTCATCATTTTGGACCATGGGCTATAGCCCATATCGTACGGCATACTATAGCGCGCCGTTTTTCATAATTTTTGAGGATTTGAAAAAAATGACAAAATGACAAAAACGATGGGTTATAGCCCATGTTTTTTGAAATTTTGAAAAAAAAAGTTAGCCTCGTTTCTCATCATTTTGGACCATGGGCTATAGCCCATATCGTACGGCATACTATAGCGCGCCGTTTTTCATCATTTTTGAGGATTTGAAAAAAATGACAAAATGACAAAAACGATGGGTTATAGCCCATGTTTTTTGAAATTTTGAAAAAAAAAGTTAGCCTCGTTTCTCATCATTTTGGACCATGGGCTATAGCCCATATCGTACGGCATACTATAGCGCGCCGTTTTTCATCATTTTTGAGGATTTGAAAAAAATGACAAAATTACAAAAACGATGGGTTATAGCCCATGTTTTTTGAAATTTTGAAAAAAAAGTTAGCCTCGTTTCTCATCATTTTGGACCATGGGCTATAGCCCATATCGTACGGCATACTATAGCGCGCCGTTTTTCATCATTTTTGAGGATTTGAAAAAAATGACAAAATGACAAAAACGATGGGTTATAGCCCATGTTTTTTGAAATTTTGAAAAAAAAAGTTAGCCTTGTTTCTCATCATTTTGGACCATGGGCTATAGCCCATATCGTACGGCATACTATAGCGTGCCGTTTTTCATCATTTTTGAGGATTTGAAAAAAATGACAAAATGACAAAAACGATGGGTTATAGCCCATGTTTTTTGAAATTTTGAAAAAAAAAGTTAGCCTCGTTTCTCATCATTTTGGACCATGGCCTATAGCCCATATCATACGGCATACTATAGCGCGCCGTTTTTCATCATTTTTGAGGATTTGAAAAAAATGACAAAATGACAAAAACGATGGGTTATAGCCCATGTTTTTTGAAATTTTGAAAAAAAAAGTTAGCCTCGTTTCTCATCATTTTGGACCATGGGCTATAGCCCATATCGTACGGCATACTATAGCGCGCCGTTTTTCATCATTTTTGAGGATTTGAAAAAAATGACAAAATGACAAAAACGATGGGTTATAGCCCATGTTTTTTGAAATTTTGAAAAAAAAAGTTAGCCTCGTTTCTCATCATTTTGGACCATGGGCTATAGCCCATATCGTACGGCATACTATAGCGCGCCGTTTTTCATCATTTTTTTTGAACATTTGAAAAAAATGACAAAATGACAAAAACGATGGGTTATAGCCCATGTTTTTTGAAATTTTGAAAAAAAAAGTTAGCCTCGTTTCTCATAATTTTGGACCATGGGTTATAGCCCATATCGTACGGCATACTATAGCGCGCCGTTTTTCATCATTTTTGAGGATTTGAAAAAAATTACAAAATGACAAAAACGATGGGTTATAGCCCATGTTTTTTGAAATTTTGGAAAAAAAAGTTAGCCTCGTTTCTCATCATTTTGGACCATGGGCTATAGCCCATATCGTACGGCATACTATAGCGCGCCGTTTTTCATCATTTTTGAGGATTTGAAAAAAATGACAAAATGACAAAAACGATGGGTTATAGCCCATGTTTTTTGAAATTTTGAAAAAAAAAGTTAGCCTCGTTTCTCATCATTTTGGACCATGGGCTATAGCCCATATCGTACGGCATACTATAGCGCGCCGTTTTTCATCATTTTTGAGGATTTGAAAAAAATGACAAAATGACAAAAACGATGGGTTATAGCCCATGTTTTTTGAAATTTTGAAAAAAAAAGTTAGCCTCGTTTCTCATCATTTTGGACCATGGGCTATAGCCCATATCGTACGGCATACTATAGCGCGTCGTTTTTCATCATTTTTGAGGATTTGAAAAAAATGACAAAATGACAAAAACGATGGGTTATAGCCCATGTTTTTTGAAATTTTGAAAAAAAAAGTTAGCCTCGTTTCTCATCATTTTGGACCATGGGCTATAGCCCATATCGTACGGCATACTATAGCGCGCCGTTTTTCATCATTTTTGAGGATTTGAAAAAAATAAAAAAATGACAAAAACGATGGGTTATAGCTCATGTTTTTTGAAATTTTGAAAAAAAAAGTTAGCCTCGTTTCTCATCATTTTGGACCATGGGCTATAGCCCATATCGTACGGCATACTATAGCGCGCCGTTTTTCATCATTTTTGAGGATTTGAAAAAAATGACAAAATGACAAAAACGATGGGTTATAGCCCATGTTTTTTGAAATTTTGAAAAAAAAAGTTAGCCTCGTTTCTCATCATTTTGGACCATGGGCTATAGCCCATATCGTACGGCATACTATAGCGCGCCGTTTTTAATCATTTTTGAGGATTTGAAAAAAATGACAAAATGACAAAAACGATGGGTTATAGCCCATGTTTTTTGAAATTTTGAAAAAAAAAGTTAGCCTCGTTTCTCATCATTTTGGACCATGGGCTATAGCCCATATCGTACGGCATACTATAGCGCGCCGTTTTTCATCATTTTTGAGGATTTGAAAAAAATGACAAAATGACAAAAACGATGGGTTATAGCCCATGTTTTTTGAAATTTTGAAAAAAAAAGTTAGCCTTGTTTCTCATGATTTTGGACCATGGGCTATAGCCCATATCGTACGGCATACTATACCGCGCCGTTTTTCATCATTTTTGAGGATTTTAAAAAAATGACAAAATGACAAAAACGATGGGTTATAGCCCATGTTTTTTGAAATTTTGAAAAAAAAAGTTAGCCTCGTTTCTCATAATTTTGGACCATGGGTTATAGCCCATATCGTACGGCATACTATAGCGCGCCGTTTTTCATCATTTTTGAGGATTTGAAAAAAATTACAAAATGACAAAAACGATGGGTTATAGCCCATGTTTTTTGAAATTTTGGAAAAAAAAGTTAGCCTCGTTTCTCATCATTTTGGACCATGGGCTATAGCCCATATCGTACGGCATACTATAGCGCGCCGTTTTTCATCATTTTTGAGGATTTGAAAAAAATGACAAAATGACAAAAACGATGGGTTATAGCCCATGTTTTTTGAAATTTTGAAAAAAAAAGTTAGCCTCGTTTCTCATCATTTTGGACCATGGGCTATAGCCCATATCGTACGGCATACTATAGCGCGCCGTTTTTCATCATTTTTGAGGATTTGAAAAAAATGACAAAATGACAAAAACGATGGGTTATAGCCCATGTTTTTTGAAATTTTGAAAAAAAAAGTTAGCCTCGTTTCTCATCATTTTGGACCATGGGCTATAGCCCATATCGTACGGCATACTATAGCGCGCCGTTTTTCATCATTTTTGAGGATTTGAAAAAAAATGACAAAATGACAAAAACGATGGGTTATAGCCCATGTTTTTTGAAATTTTGAAAAAAAAAGTTAGACTCGTTTCTCATCATTTTGGACCATGGGCTATAGCCCATATCGTACGGCATACTATAGCGCGCCGTTTTTCATCATTTTTGAGGATTTGAAAAAAATAAAAAAATGACAAAAACGATGGGTTATAGCTCATGTTTTTTGAAATTTTGAAAAAAAAAGTTAGCCTCGTTTCTCATCATTTTGGACCATGGGCTATAGCCCATATCGTACGGCATACTATAGCGCGCCGTTTTTCATCATTTTTGAGGATTTGAAAAAAATGACAAAATGACAAAAACGATGGGTTATAGCCCATGTTTTTTGAAATTTTGAAAAAAAAAGTTAGCCTCGTTTCTCATCATTTTGGACCATGGGCTATAGCCCATATCATACGGCATACTATAGCGCGCCGTTTTTAATCATTTTTGAGGATTTGAAAAAAATGACAAAATGACAAAAACGATGGGTTATAGCCCATGTTTTTTGAAATTTTGAAAAAAAAAGTTAGCCTCGTTTCTCATCATTTTGGACCATGGGCTATAGCCCATATCGTACGGCATACTATAGCGCGCCGTTTTTCATCATTTTTGAGGATTTGAAAAAAATGACAAAATGACAAAAACGATGGGTTATAGCCCATGTTTTTTGAAATTTTGAAAAAAAAAGTTAGCCTTGTTTCTCATGATTTTGGACCATGGGCTATAGCCCATATCGTACGGCATACTATACCGCGCCGTTTTTCATCATTTTTGAGGATTTGAAAAAAATGACAAAATGACAAAAACGATGGGTTATAGCCCATGTTTTTTGAAATTTTGAAAAAGAAAGTTAGCCTCGTTTCTCATCATTTTGGACCATGGGCTATAGCCCATATCGTACGGCATACTATAGCGCGCCGTTTTTCATCATTTTTGAGGATTTGAAAAAAATGAAAAAATGACAAAAACGATGGGTTATAGCCCATGTTTTTTGAAATTTTGAAAAAAAAAGTTAGCCTCGTTTCTCATCATTTTGGACCATGGGCTATAGCCCATATCGTACGGCATACTATAGCGCGCCGTTTTTCATCATTTTTGAGGATTTGAAAAAAATGACAAAATGACAAAAACGATGGGTTATAGCCCATGTTTTTTGAAATTTTGAAAAAAAAAGTTAGCCTTGTTTCTCATCATTTTGGACCATGGGCTATAGCCCATATCGTACGGCATACTATAGCGCGTCGTTTTTCATCATTTTTGAGGATTTGAAAAAAATGACAAAATGACAAAAACGATGGGTTATAGCCCATGTTTTTTGAAATTTTGAAAAAGAAAGTTAGCCTCGTTTCTCATCATTTTGGACCATGGGCTATAGCCCATATCGTACGGCATACTATAGCGCGCCGTTTTTCATCATTTTTGAGGATTTGAAAAAAATGACAAAATGACAAAAACGATGGGTTATAGCCCATGTTTTTTGAAATTTTGAAAAAAAAAGTTAGCCTCGTTTCTCATCATTTTGGACCATGGGCTATAGCCCATATCGTAGGGCATACTATAGCGCGCCGTTTTTCATCATTTTTGAGGATTTGAAAAAAATAAAAAAATTACAAAAACGATGGGTTATAGCTCATGTTTTTTGAAATTTTGAAAAAAAAAGTTAGCCTCGTTTCTCATCATTTTGGACCATGGGCTATAGCCCATATCGTACGGCATACTATAGCGCGCCGTTTTTCATCATTTTTGAGGATTTGAAAAAAATGACAAAATGACAAAAACGATGGGTTATAGCCCATGTTTTTTGAAATTTTGAAAAAAAAAGTTAGCCTCGTTTCTCATCATTTTGGACCATGGGCTATAGCCCATATCGTACGGCATACTATAGCGCGCCGTTTTTAATCATTTTTGAGGATTTGAAAAAAATGACAAAATGACAAAAACGATGGGTTATAGCCCATGTTTTTTGAAATTTTGAAAAAAAAAGTTAGCCTCGTTTCTCATCATTTTGGACCATGGGCTATAGCCCATATCGTACGGCATACTATAGCGCGCCGTTTTTCATCATTTTTGAGGATTTGAAAAAAATGACAAAATGACAAAAACGATGGGTTATAGCCCATGTTTTTTGAAATTTTGAAAAAAAAAGTTAGCCTTGTTTCTCATGATTTTGGACCATGGGCTATAGCCCATATCGTACGGCATACTATACCGCGCCGTTTTTCATCATTTTTGAGGATTTGAAAAAAATGACAAAATGACAAAAACGATGGGTTATAGCCCATGTTTTTTGAAATTTTGAAAAAGAAAGTTAGCCTCGTTTCTCATCATTTTGGACCATGGGCTATAGCCCATATCGTACGGCATACTATAGCGCGCCGTTTTTCATCATTTTTGAGGATTTGAAAAAAATGAAAAAATGACAAAAACGATGGGTTATAGCCCATGTTTTTTGAAATTTTGAAAAAAAAAGTTAGCCTCGTTTCTCATCATTTTGGACCATGGGCTATAGCCCATATCGTACGGCATACTATAGCGCGCCGTTTTTCATCATTTTTGAGGATTTGAAAAAAATGACAAAATGACAAAAACGATGGGTTATAGCCCATGTTTTTTGAAATTTTGAAAAAAAAAGTTAGCCTTGTTTCTCATCATTTTGGACCATGGGCTATAGCCCATATCGTACGGCATACTATAGCGCGTCGTTTTTCATCATTTTTGAGGATTTGAAAAAAATGACAAAATGACAAAAACGATGGGTTATAGCCCATGTTTTTTGAAATTTTGAAAAAAAAAGTTAGCCTCGTTTCTCATCATTTTGGACCATGGGCTATAGCCCATATCGTACGGCATACTATAGCGCGCCGCTTTTCATCATTTTTGAGGATTTGAAAAAAATGACAAAATGACAAAAACGATGGGTTATAGCCCATGTTTTTTGAAATTTTGAAAAAAAAAGTTAGCCTCGTTTCTCATCATTTTGGACCATGGGCTATAGCCCATATCGTACGGCATACTATAGCGCGCCGTTTTTCATCATTTTTGAGGATTTGAAAAAAATGACAAAATGACAAAAACGATGGGTTATAGCCCATGTTTTTTGAAATTTTGAAAAAAAAAGTTAGCCTCGTTTCTCATCATTTTGGACCATGGGCTATAGCCCATATCGTACGGCATACTATAGCGCGCCGTTTTTCATCATTTTTGAGGATTTGAAAAAAATGAAAAAATGACAAAAACGATGGGTTATAGCCCATGTTTTTTGAAATTTTGAAAAAAAAAGTTAGCCTCGTTTCTCATCATTTTGGACCATGGGCTATAGCCCATATCGTACGGCATACTATAGCGCGCCGTTTTTCATCATTTTTGAGGATTTGAAAAAAATGACAAAATGACAAAAACGATGGGTTATAGCCCATGTTTTTTGAAATTTTGAAAAAAAAAGTTAGCCTCGTTTCTCATCATTTTGGACCATGGGCTATAGCCCATATCGTACGGCATACTATAGCGCGCCGTTTTTCATCATTTTTGAGGATTTGAAAAAAATGAAAAAATGACAAAAACGATGGGTTATAGCCCATGTTTTTTTAAATTTTGAAAAAAAAAGTTAGCCTCGTTTCTCATCATTTTGGACCATGGGCTATAGCCCATATCGTACGGCATACTATAGCGCGCCGTTTTTCATCATTTTTGAGGATTTGAAAAAAATGACAAAAACGATGGGTTATAGCACATGTTTTTTGAAATTTTGAAAAAAAAAGTTAGCCTCGTTTCTCATCATTTTGGACCATGGGCTATAGCCCATATCGTACGGCATACTATAGCGCGCCGTTTTTCATCATTTTTGAGGATTTGAAAAAAATGACAAAATGACAAAAACGATGGGTTATAGCCCATGTTTTTTGAAATTTTGAAAAAAAAAGTTAGCCTCGTTTCTCATCATTTTGGACCATGGGCTATAGCCCATATCGTACGGCATACTATAGCGCGCCGTTTTTCATCATTTTTGAGGATTTGAAAAAAATGAAAAAATGACAAAAACGATGGGTTATAGCCCATGTTTTTTGAAATTTTGAAAAAAAAAGTTAGCCTCGTTTCTCATCATTTTGGACCATGGGCTATAGCCCATATCGTACGGCATACTATAGCGCGCCGTTTTTCATCATTTTTGAGGATTTGAAAAAAATGACAAAATGACAAAAACGATGGGTTATAGCCCATGTTTTTTGAAATTTTGAAAAAAAAAGTTAGCCTCGTTTCTCATCATTTTGGACCATGGGCTATATAGCCCATATCGTACGGCATACTATAGCGCGCCGTTTTTCATCATTTTTGAGGATTTGAAAAAAAAAAAAAAATGACAAAAACGATGGGTTATAGCCCATGTTTTTTGAAATTTTGAAAAAAAAAGTTAGCCTCGTTTCTCATCATTTTGGACCATGGGCTATAGCCCATATCGTACGGCATACTATAGCGCGCCGTTTTTCATCATTTTTGAGGATTTGAAAAAAATGACAAAATGACAAAAACGATGGGTTATAGCCCATGTTTTTTGAAATTTTGAAAAAAAAAGTTAGCCTCGTTTCTCATCATTTTGGACCATGGGCTATAGCCCATATCGTACGGCATACTATAGCGCGCCGTTTTTAATCATTTTTGAGGATTTGAAAAAAATGACAAAATGACAAAAACGATGGGTTATAGCCCATGTTTTTTGAAATTTTGAAAAAAAAAGTTAGCCTCATTTCTCATCATTTTGGACCATGGGCTATAGCCCATATCGTACGGCATACTATAGCGCGCCGTTTTTCATCATTTTTGAGGATTTGAAAAAAATGACAAAATGACAAAAACGATGGGTTATAGCCCATGTTTTTTGAAATTTTGAAAAAAAAAGTTAGCCTCGTTTCTCATCATTTTGGACCATGGGCTATAGCCCATATCGTACGGCATACTATAGCGCGCCGTTTTTCATCATTTTTGAGGATTTGAAAAAAATGACAAAATGACAAAAACGATGGGTTATAGCCCATGTTTTTTGAAATTTTGAAAAAAAAAGTTAGCCTCGTTTCTCATCATTTTGGACCATGGGCTATAGCCCATATCGTACGGCATACTATAGCGTGCCGTTTTTCATCATTTTTGAGGATTTGAAAAAAATGACAAAATGACAAAAACGATGGGTTATAGCCCATGTTTTTTGAAATTTTGAAAAAAAAAGTTAGCCTCGTTTCTCATCATTTTGGACCATGGGCTATAGCCCATATCGTACGGCATACTATAGCGCGCCGTTTTTCATCATTTTTGAGGATTTGAAAAAAATGACAAAATGACAAAAACGATGGGTTATAGCCCATGTTTTTTGAAATTTTGAAAAAAAAAGTTAGCCTCGTTTCTCATCATTTTGGACCATGGGCTATAGCCCATATCGTACGGCATACTATAGCGCGCCGTTTTTCATCATTTTTGAGGATTTTAAAAAAATGAAAAAATGACAAAAACGATGGGTTATAGCCCATGTTTTTTGAAATTTTGAAAAAAAAAGTTAGCCTCGTTTCTCATCATTTTGGACCATGGGCTATAGCCCATATCGTACGGCATACTATAGCGCGCCGTTTTTCATTATTTTTGAGGATTTGAAAAAAATTACAAAATGACAAAAACGATGGGTTATAGCCCATGTTTTTTGAAATTTTGAAAAAAAAAGTTAGCCTCGTTTCTCATCATTTTGGACCATGGGCTATAGCCCATATCGTACGGCATACTATAGCGCGCCGTTTTTCATCATTTTTGAGGATTTGAAAAAAATGACAAAATGACAAAAACGATGGGTTATAGCCCATGTTTTTTGAAATTTTGAAAAAAAAAAGTTAGCCTCGTTTCTCATCATTTTGGACCATGGGCTATAGCCCATATCGTACGGCATACTATAGCGCGCCGTTTTTCATCATTTTTGAGGATTTGAAAAATATGACAAAATGACAAAAACGATGGGTTATAGCCCATGTTTTTTGAAATTTTGAAAAAAGAAGTTAGCCTCGTTTCTCATCATTTTGGACCATGGGCTATAGCCCATATCGTACGGCATACTATAGCGCGCCGTTTTTCCACATTTTTGAGGATTTGAAAAAAATGACAAAATGACAAAAACGATGGGTTATAGCCCATGTTTTTTGAAATTTTGAAAAAAAAAGTTAGCCTCGTTTCTCATCATTTTGGACCATGGGCTATAGCCCATATCGTACGGCATACTATAGCGCGCCGTTTTTCATCATTTTTGAGGATTTGAAAAAAATGACAAAATGACAAAAACGATGGGTTATAGCCCATGTTTTTTGAAATTTTGAAAAAAAAAGTTAGCCTCATTTCTCATCATTTTGGACCATGGGCTATAGCCCATATCGTACGGCATACTATAGCGCGCCGTTTTTCATCATTTTTGAGGATTTGAAAAAAATTAAAAAATGACAAAAACGATGGGTTATAGCCCATGTTTTTTGAAATTTTGAAAAAAAAAGTTAGCCTCGTTTCTCATCATTTTGGACCATGGGCTATAGCCCATATCGTACGGCATACTATAGCGCGCCGTTTTTCATCATTTTTGAGGATTTGAAAAAAATGACAAAATGACAAAAACGATGGGTTATAGCCTATGTTTTTTGAAATTTTGGAAAAAAAAGTTAGCCTCGTTTCTCATCATTTTGGACCATGGGCTATAGCCCATATCGTACGGCATACTATAGCGCGCCGTTTTTCATCATTTTTGAGGATTTGAAAAAAATGAAAAAATGACAAAAACGATGGGTTATAGCCCATGTTTTTTGAAATTTTGAAAAAAAGAGTTAGCCTCGTTTCTCATCATTTTGGACCATGGGCTATAGCCCATATCGTATTATAGATTAGTTTCAGGTGGGGTAATCTAAACACAGCATCTTAACACTGGTTGTCAAGCTATTTAGAATTTTTGCAGTTTCCCTGCTTGAAAGGGATGGCACAGACCATATGGAGATTGTTACTGGGTTTCACTCATACAATGACCACACAGTTTCCTTCTTTTTACTCTTCTTTACTTTGTAGTTGAGTACAGTTGTACAGGTATTGTGTAAGTCAGTTAGTGGGTAAGTCAGGTAAGGTGAAAAACCTTAAAGGGAAAATAAAAAAGAACTAATGTAAGTATAATGCACATTCAATCAATACACATACTTTACATGTTCTAAACACCTAAATATCATTTTTACTTAAGTGTCTCTTAATCAACTCATTTCTAAATCAATTCATTTTTTGCTCAATTCGTTTCTAAACAGTTTTTAAACATAATAAACTCATGAAATGTAAATTAAATAAACTGAATTAATTAGCATCATTGAAACGTTTTTATCAATCAATAATCAATTCAAATGTATTTTAAATCAAATGATCATGTTCATTGTTCATGTCCAATTGGCCATCATGTTTCCTTTAACTTCAACTCAAGTCATCATAAACAACAACAAACAATAACAAGTGTCCATGAACTGGCATGCAACTGGCATGATCTGTCACAGATATACAGTTCTCTCACCGGCTGTCTCTCCAGCATTTATATGGCTGCACCGTTCTGCTCTGCTGTTTGTGTGTGTTGCTCCTGTTTGGATGCACACTGCTGTTTCTCATGGAGGTTTGTGTGTTTCCTGTGTTTGGCCAACGCCCTACTCTCAGGTGCAGTGAATGCACTGATGCTGATTAGTGAGGCAATTGGGGAGTGAGTGAGTGAGTGACAATCAGCAGAGTGTCAGTGGCAATGATTGTCAGTCCAGATTTAACCCTTTGCTCTCCATTTCTCCAAGTTGACTTCACACTGGTGAAATAGTGAATTTCATATTTAATGTGAACATACAACAGGACTAAGGTTAGCAGGTTACAGCGCTGTAGGGCTTCGAACCCTATATCCAGGCAGAAGCTTGGATAGTACACTACCAGCGCTTTCTTTTGCTTTGCAACACCATGGTCCAAATTCACAACGGCGTTTACGATGATAACATGACGTGACGTGCTAGCGGAATTTACGTGGATTTCCCACATTTTAATTTGGAATTCAAGGAAATGGCCGTGAACTTGACGCTCACGTAGGTTGGTCGGAAACTCCGTCAAATCCTCTTTAGGTGGCGTAGACATTTGCGGAGGCATACACTTGCGTATAGATTTATTCAGAAGGCTTTAGTCTTCATGCTGAATCAATAAATTGTTCCCAAATCTCAGATAAAATATGTAGGCATGTGTCCCCAACATATTGGTCGATCAGCACATAAAGAAATGATAGCCTATATAATAAATGATGAGAAACGAGGATAACTTTTTTTTTCAAAATTTCAAAAAACATGGGCTATAACCCATCGTTTTTTTAATTTTTTCAAATCCTCAAAAATGATGAAAAACGGCGTGCTATAGTATGCCGTACGATATGGGCTATAGCCCATGGTCCAAAATGATGAGAAACGAGGATAACTTTTTTTTTCAAAATTTCAAAAAACATGGGCTATAACCCAGTTTTTTAAATTTTGTTATTTTTTTCAAATCCTCAAAAATGATGAAAAACGGCGTGCTATAGTATGCCGTACGATATGGGCTATAGCCCATGGTCCAAAATGATGAGAAACGAGGATAACTTTTTTTTTCAAAAAACATGGGCTATAACCCATCGTTTTTTTTCAAATCCTCAAAAATGATGAAAAACGGCGTGCTATAGTATGCTGTACGATATGGGCTATAGCCCATGGTCCAAAATGATGAGAAAAGAGGCTAACTTTTTTTTTCAAAATTTCAAAAAACATGGGCTATAACCCATCGTTTTTTTTTTCCAAATCCTCAAAAATGAAAAACGGCGTGCTATAGTATGCTGTACGATATGGGCTATAGCCCATGGTCCAAAATGATGAGAAACGAGGCTCTTTTTTTTTCAAAATTAAAAAAAAACATGGGCTATAACCCATCGATTTTTTCATTTTTTTCAAATCCTCAAAAATGATGAAAAACGGCGTGCTATCGTATGCCGTACGATAGCACGATAGTCAAGGATAATAAACCACTCACTTACCTTCAATATCAGCACTAAACAAAACACACACACCAACCAAGGAAGCAAAAGACACAACAAAAAATAAATAACTTTATTAAATCCAAAGAATAGAAGAGAAAGGAGATCTTACATATGTGATGTGGATGTGGACAGACTTTACCTGTAAATTATGTTAAACGATAAATAAATCACATGCCTCCACAAACATCACATAACAGTGATGTGGACTGGCATTTTACACACAAATTAAGTGAAATTATGGCACAAAAGACAACCTATGGTATGGTAGCATGTAGCCCACTTAAA
>NC_137864.1:35943000-36045500 GCF_963924005.1 Protomyctophum bolini
TTGAGGATTTGAAAAAAATGACAAAATGACAAAAACGATGGGTTATAGCCCATGTTTTTGAAATTTTGAAAAACAAAGTTAGCCTCGTTTCTCATCATTTTGGACCATGGGCTATAGCCCATATCGTACGGCATACTATAGCGCGCCGTTTTTTCATCATTTTTGAGGATTTGAAAAAAATGACAAAATTACAAAAACGATGGGTTATAGCCCATGTTTTTTGAAATTTTGAAAAAAAAGTTTGCCTCGTTTCTCATCATTTTGGACCATGGGCTATAGCCCATATCGTACGGCATACTATAGCGCGCCGTTTTTCATCATTTTTGAGGATTTGAAAAAAATGACAAAATGACAAAAACGATGGGTTATAGCCCATGTTTTTTGAAATTTTGAAAAAAAAGTTAGCCTCGTTTCTCATCATTTTGGACCATGGGCTATAGCCCATATCGTACGGCATACTATAGCGCGCCGTTTTTCATCATTTTTGAGGATTTGAAAAAAATGACAAAATGACAAAAACGATGGGTTATAGCCCATGTTTTTTTAAATTTTGAAAAAAAAGTTAGCCTCGTTTCTCATCATTTTGGACCATGGGCTATAGCCCATATCGTATGGCATACTATAGCGCGCCGTTTTTCATCATTTTTGAGGATTTGAAAAAAATGACAAAATGACAAAAACGATGGGTTATAGCCCATGTTTTTTGAAATTTGAAAAAAAAGTTAGCCTCGTTTCTCATCATTTTGGACCATGGGCTATAGCCCATATCGTACGGCATACTATAGCGCGCCGTTTTTCATAATTTTTGAGGATTTGAAAAAAAATGACAAAATGACAAAAACGATGGGTTATAGCCCATGTTTTTTGAAATTTGAAAAAAAAAGTTAGCCTCGTTTCTCATCATTTTGGACCATGGGCTATAGCCCATATCGTACGGCATACTATAGCGCGCCGTTTTTAATCATTTTTGAGGATTTGAAAAAAATGACAAAATGACAAAAACGATGGGTTATAGCCCATGTTTTTTGAAATTTTGAAAAAAAAAGTTAGCCTCGTTTCTCATCATTTTGGACCATGGGCTATAGCCCATATCGTACGGCATACTATAGCGCGCCGTTTTTCATCATTTTGAGGATTTGAAAAAAATGACAAAATGACAAAAACGATGGGTTATATCCCATGTTTTTTGAAATTTTGAAAAAAAAAGTTAGCCTCGTTTCTCATCATTTGGACCATGGGCTATAGCCCATATCGTACGGCATACTATAGCGCGCCGTTTTTCATCATTTTTGAGGATTTAAAAAAAATGACAAAATGACAAAAACGATGGGTTATAGCCCATGTTTTTTGAAATTTTGAAAAAAAAGTTAGCCTCGTTTCTCATCATTTTGGACCATGGGCTATAGCCCATATCGTACGGCATACTATAGCGCGCCGTTTTCATCATTTTTGAGGATTTGAAAAAAAATGACAAATGACAAAAACGATGGGTTATAGCCCATGTTTTTGGAAATTTTGAAAAAAAAAGTTAGCCTCGTTTCTCATCATTTTGGACCATGGGCTATAGCCCATATCGTACGGCATACTATAGCGCGCCGTTTTTCATCATTTTGAGGATTTGAAAAAAATGACAAAATGACAAAAACGATGGTTATAGGCCATGTTTTTTGAAATTTTGAAAAAAAAGAGTTAGCCTCGTTTCTCATCATTTTGGACCATGGGCTATAGCCCATATCGTACGGCATACTATAGCGCGCCGTATTTCATCATTTTTGAGGATTTGAAAAAAATGACAAAATGACAAAAAACGATGGGTTATAGCCCATGTTTTTTGAAATTTTGAAAAAAAAAGTTAGCCTCGTTTCTCATCATTTTGGACCATGGGCTATAGCCATATCGTACGGCATACTATAGCGCGCCGTTTTTCATCATTTTTGAGGATTTGAAAAAATGACAAAATGACAAAAACGATGGGTTATAGCCCATGTTTTTTGAAATTTTGAAAAAAAAAGTTAGCCTCGTTTCTCATCATTTTGGACCATGGGCTATAGCCCATATCGTACGGCATACTATAGCGCGCCGTTTTTCATCATTTTTGAGGATTTGAAAAAAATGACAAAATTACAAAAACGATGGGTTATAGCCCATGTTTTTTGAAATTTTGAAAAAAAAGTTAGCCTCGTTTCTCATCATTTTGGACCATGGGCTATAGCCCATATCGTACGGCATACTATAGCGCGCGTTTTTCATCATTTTTGAGGATTTGAAAAAAATGACAAAATGACAAAAACGATGGGTTATAGCCCATGTTTTTTGAAATTTTGAAAAAAAAAGTTAGCCTCGTTTCTCATCATTTTGGACCATGGGCTATAGCCCATATCGTACGGCATACTATAGCGCGCCGTTTTTCATCATTTTTGAGGATTGAAAAAAATGACAAAATGACAAAAACGATGGGTTATAGCCCATGTTTTTTGAAATTTTGAAAAAAAAGTTAGCCTCGTTTCTCATCATTTTGGACCATGGCTATAGCCCATATCGTACGGCATACTATAGCGCGCCGTTTTTCATCATTTTTGAGGATTTGAAAAAAATGACAAAATGACAAAAACGATGGGTTATAGCCCATGTTTTTTGAAATTTTGAAAAAAAAGTTAGCCTCGTTTCTCATCATTTTGGACCATGGGCTATAGCCCATATCGTACGGCATACTATAGCGCGCCGTTTTTCATCATTTTTGAGGATTTGAAAAAAATGACAAAATGACAAAAACGATGGGTTATAGCCCATGTTTTTTGAAATTTTGAAAAAAAAGTTAGCCTCGTTTCTCATCATTTTGGACCATGGGCTATAGCCCATATCGTACGGCATACTATAGCGCGCCGTTTTTCATCATTTTTGAGGATTTGAAAAAAATGACAAAATGACAAAAACGATGGGTTATAGCCCATGTTTTTTGAAATTTTGAAAAAAAAGTTAGCCTCGTTTCTCATCATTTTGGACCATGGGCTATAGCCCATATCGTACGGCATACTATAGCGCGCCGTTTTTCATCATTTTTGAGGATTTGAAAAAAAATGACAAAATGACAAAAACGATGGGTTATAGCCCATGTTTTTTGAAATTTTGAAAAAAAAGTTAGCCTCGTTTCTCATCATTTTGGACCATGGGCTATAGCCCATATCGTACGCATACTATAGCGCGCCGTTTTTCATCATTTTTGAGGATTTGAAAAAAATGACAAAATGACAAAAACGATGGGTTATAGCCCATGTTTTTTGAAATTTTGAAAAAAAAAGTTAGCCTCGTTTCTCATCATTTTGGACCATGGGCTATAGCCCATATCGTACGGCATACTATAGCGCGCCGTTTTCTTAATCATTTTTTGAGGATTTGAAAAAAATGACAAAAATGACAAAAACGATGGGTTATAGCCCATGTTTTTTGAAATTTTGAAAAAAAAAGTTAGCCTCGTTTCTCATCATTTTGGACCATGGCTATAGCCCATATCGTACGGCATACTATAGCGCGCCGTTTTTCATCATTTTTGAGGATTTGAAAAAAATGACAAAATGACAAAAACGATGGGTTATATCCCATGTTTTTTGAAATTTTGAAAAAAAAAGTTAGCCTCGTTTCTCATCATTTTGGACCATGGGCTATAGCCCATATCGTACGGCATACTATAGCGCGCCGTTTTTCATCATTTTTGAGGATTTAAAAAAATGACAAAATGACAAAAACGATGGGTTATAGCCCATGTTTTTTGAAATTTTGAAAAAAAAAGTTAGCCTCGTTTCTCATCATTTTGGACCATGGGCTATAGCCCATATCGTACGGCATACTATAGCGCGCCGTTTTTCATCATTTTTGAGGATTTGAAAAAAATGACAAAATGACAAAAACGATGGGTTATAGCCCATGTTTTTTGAAATTTTGAAAAAAAAAGTTAGCCTCGTTTCTCATCATTTTGGACCATGGGCTATAGCCCATATCGTACGGCATACTATAGCGCGCCGTTTTTCATCATTTTTGAGGATTTGAAAAAAATGACAAAATTACAAAAACGATGGGTTATAGCCCATGTTTTTTGAAATTTTGAAAAAAAGTTAGCCTCGTTTCTCATCATTTTGGACCATGGGCTATAGCCCATATCGTACGGCATACTATAGCGCGCCGTTTTTCATCATTTTTGAGGATTTGAAAAAAATGACAAAATGACAAAAACGATGGGTTATAGCCCATGTTTTTTGAAATTTTGAAAAAAAAAGTTAGCCTTGTTTCTCATCATTTTGGACCATGGGCTATAGCCCATATCGTACGGCATACTATAGCGTGCCGTTTTTCATCATTTTTGAGGATTTGAAAAAAATGACAAAATGACAAAAACGATGGGTTATAGCCCATGTTTTTTGAAATTTTGAAAAAAAAAGTTAGCCTCGTTTCTCATCATTTTGGACCATGGCCTATAGCCCATATCATACGGCATACTATAGCGCGCCGTTTTTCATCATTTTTGAGGATTTGAAAAAAATGACAAAATGACAAAAACGATGGGTTATAGCCCATGTTTTTTGAAATTTTGAAAAAAAAAGTTAGCCTCGTTTCTCATCATTTTGGACCATGGGCTATAGCCCATATCGTACGGCATACTATAGCGCGCCGTTTTTCATCATTTTTGAGGATTTGAAAAAAATGACAAAATGACAAAAACGATGGGTTATAGCCCATGTTTTTTGAAATTTTGAAAAAAAAAGTTAGCCTCGTTTCTCATCATTTTGGACCATGGGCTATAGCCCATATCGTACGGCATACTATAGCGCGCCGTTTTTCATAATTTTTGAGGATTTGAAAAAAATGACAAAATGACAAAAACGATGGGTTATAGCCCATGTTTTTTGAAATTTTGAAAAAAAAAGTTAGCCTCGTTTCTCATCATTTTGGACCATGGGCTATAGCCCATATCGTACGGCATACTATAGCGCGCCGTTTTTCATCATTTTTGAGGATTTGAAAAAAATGACAAAATGACAAAAACGATGGGTTATAGCCCATGTTTTTTGAAATTTTGAAAAAAAAAGTTAGCCTCGTTTCTCATCATTTTGGACCATGGGCTATAGCCCATATCGTACGGCATACTATAGCGCGCCGTTTTTCATCATTTTTGAGGATTTGAAAAAAATGACAAAATTACAAAAACGATGGGTTATAGCCCATGTTTTTTGAAATTTTGAAAAAAAAGTTAGCCTCGTTTCTCATCATTTTGGACCATGGGCTATAGCCCATATCGTACGGCATACTATAGCGCGCCGTTTTTCATCATTTTTGAGGATTTGAAAAAAATGACAAAATGACAAAAACGATGGGTTATAGCCCATGTTTTTTGAAATTTTGAAAAAAAAAGTTAGCCTTGTTTCTCATCATTTTGGACCATGGGCTATAGCCCATATCGTACGGCATACTATAGCGTGCCGTTTTTCATCATTTTTGAGGATTTGAAAAAAATGACAAAATGACAAAAACGATGGGTTATAGCCCATGTTTTTTGAAATTTTGAAAAAAAAAGTTAGCCTCGTTTCTCATCATTTTGGACCATGGCCTATAGCCCATATCATACGGCATACTATAGCGCGCCGTTTTTCATCATTTTTGAGGATTTGAAAAAAATGACAAAATGACAAAAACGATGGGTTATAGCCCATGTTTTTTGAAATTTTGAAAAAAAAAGTTAGCCTCGTTTCTCATCATTTTGGACCATGGGCTATAGCCCATATCGTACGGCATACTATAGCGCGCCGTTTTTCATCATTTTTGAGGATTTGAAAAAAATGACAAAATGACAAAAACGATGGGTTATAGCCCATGTTTTTTGAAATTTTGAAAAAAAAAGTTAGCCTCGTTTCTCATCATTTTGGACCATGGGCTATAGCCCATATCGTACGGCATACTATAGCGCGCCGTTTTTCATCATTTTTGAGGATTTGAAAAAAATGACAAAATTACAAAAACGATGGGTTATAGCCCATGTTTTTTGAAATTTTGAAAAAAAAGTTAGCCTCGTTTCTCATCATTTTGGACCATGGGCTATAGCCCATATCGTACGGCATACTATAGCGCGCCGTTTTTCATCATTTTTGAGGATTTGAAAAAAATGACAAAATGACAAAAACGATGGGTTATAGCCCATGTTTTTTGAAATTTTGAAAAAAAAAGTTAGCCTTGTTTCTCATCATTTTGGACCATGGGCTATAGCCCATATCGTACGGCATACTATAGCGTGCCGTTTTTCATCATTTTTGAGGATTTGAAAAAAATGACAAAATGACAAAAACGATGGGTTATAGCCCATGTTTTTTGAAATTTTGAAAAAAAAAGTTAGCCTCGTTTCTCATCATTTTGGACCATGGCCTATAGCCCATATCATACGGCATACTATAGCGCGCCGTTTTTCATCATTTTTGAGGATTTGAAAAAAATGACAAAATGACAAAAACGATGGGTTATAGCCCATGTTTTTTGAAATTTTGAAAAAAAAAGTTAGCCTCGTTTCTCATCATTTTGGACCATGGGCTATAGCCCATATCGTACGGCATACTATAGCGCGCCGTTTTTCATCATTTTTGAGGATTTGAAAAAAATGACAAAATGACAAAAACGATGGGTTATAGCCCATGTTTTTTGAAATTTTGAAAAAAAAAGTTAGCCTCGTTTCTCATCATTTTGGACCATGGGCTATAGCCCATATCGTACGGCATACTATAGCGCGCCGTTTTTCATCATTTTTGAGGATTTGAAAAAAATGACAAAATTACAAAAACGATGGGTTATAGCCCATGTTTTTTGAAATTTTGAAAAAAAAGTTAGCCTCGTTTCTCATCATTTTGGACCATGGGCTATAGCCCATATCGTACGGCATACTATAGCGCGCCGTTTTTCATCATTTTTGAGGATTTGAAAAAAATGACAAAATGACAAAAACGATGGGTTATAGCCCATGTTTTTTGAAATTTTGAAAAAAAAGTTAGCCTTGTTTCTCATCATTTTGGACCATGGGCTATAGCCCATATCGTACGGCATACTATAGCGTGCCGTTTTTCATCATTTTTGAGGATTTGAAAAAAATGACAAAATGACAAAAACGATGGGTTATAGCCCATGTTTTTTGAAATTTTGAAAAAAAAAGTTAGCCTCGTTTCTCATCATTTTGGACCATGGCCTATAGCCCATATCATACGGCATACTATAGCGCGCCGTTTTTCATCATTTTTGAGGATTTGAAAAAAATGACAAAATGACAAAAACGATGGGTTATAGCCCATGTTTTTTGAAATTTTGAAAAAAAAAGTTAGCCTCGTTTCTCATCATTTTGGACCATGGGCTATAGCCCATATCGTACGGCATACTATAGCGCGCCGTTTTTCATCATTTTTGAGGATTTGAAAAAAATGACAAAATGACAAAAACGATGGGTTATAGCCCATGTTTTTTGAAATTTTGAAAAAAAAAGTTAGCCTCGTTTCTCATCATTTTGGACCATGGGCTATAGCCCATATCGTACGGCATACTATAGCGCGCCGTTTTTCATAATTTTTGAGGATTTGAAAAAAATGACAAAATGACAAAAACGATGGGTTATAGCCCATGTTTTTTGAAATTTTGAAAAAAAAAGTTAGCCTCGTTTCTCATCATTTTGGACCATGGGCTATAGCCCATATCGTACGGCATACTATAGCGCGCCGTTTTTCATCATTTTTGAGGATTTGAAAAAAATGACAAAATGACAAAAACGATGGGTTATAGCCCATGTTTTTTGAAATTTTGAAAAAAAAAGTTAGCCTCGTTTCTCATCATTTTGGACCATGGGCTATAGCCCATATCGTACGGCATACTATAGCGCGCCGTTTTTCATCATTTTTGAGGATTTGAAAAAAATGACAAAATGACAAAAACGATGGGTTATAGCCCATGTTTTTTTAAATTTTGAAAAAAAAGTTAGCCTCGTTTCTCATCATTTTGGACCATGGGCTATAGCCCATATCGTACGGCATACTATAGCGCGCCGTTTTTCATCATTTTTGAGGATTTGAAAAAAATGACAAAATGACAAAAACGATGGGTTATAGCCCATGTTTTTTGAAATTTTGAAAAAAAAAGTTAGCCTCGTTTCTCATCATTTTGGACCATGGGCTATAGCCCATATCGTACGGCATACTATAGCGCGCCGTTTTTCATCATTTTTGAGGATTTGAAAAAAATGACAAAATGACAAAAACGATGGGTTATAGCCCATGTTTTTTGAAATTTTGAAAAAAAAAGTTAGCCTCGTTTCTCATCATTTTGGACCATGGGCTATAGCCCATATCATACGGCATACTATAGCGCGCCGTTTTTCATCATTTTTGAGGATTTGAAAAAAATGACAAAATGACAAAAACGATGGGTTATACTTATAGCCCATGTTTTTTGAAATTTTGAAAAAAAAAGTTAGCCTCGTTTCTCATCATTTTGGACCATGGGCTATAGCCCATATCGTACGGCATACTATAGCGCGCCGTTTTTCATCATTTTTGAGGATTTGAAAAAAATGACAAAATGACAAAAACGATGGGTTATAGCCCATGTTTTTTGAAATTTTGAAAAAAAAAGTTAGCCTCGTTTCTCATCATTTTGGACCATGGGCTATAGCCCATATCGTACGGCATACTATAGCGCGCCGTTTTTCATCATTTTTGAGGATTTGAAAAAAATGACAAAATGACAAAAACGATGGGTTATAGCCCATGTTTTTTGAAATTTTGGAAAAAAAAGTTAGCCTCGTTTCTCATCATTTTGGACCATGGGCTATAGCCCATATCGTACGGCATACTATAGCGCGCCGTTTTTAATCATTTTTGAGGATTTGAAAAAAATGACAAAATGACAAAAACGATGGGTTATAGCCCATGTTTTTTGAAATTTTGAAAAAAAAAGTTAGCCTCGTTTCTCATCATTTTGGACCATGGGCTATAGCCCATATCGTACGGCATACTATAGCGCGCCGTTTTTCATCATTTTTGAGGATTTGAAAAAAATGACAAAATGACAAAAACGATGGGTTATATCCCATGTTTTTTGAAATTTTGAAAAAAAAAAGTTAGCCTCGTTTCTCATCATTTTGGACCATGGGCTATAGCCCATATCGTACGGCATACTATAGCGCGCCGTTTTTCATCATTTTTGAGGATTTAAAAAAATGACAAAATGACAAAAACGATGGGTTATAGCCCATGTTTTTTGAAATTTTGAAAAAAAAAGTTAGCCTCGTTTCTCATCATTTTGGACCATGGGCTATAGCCCATATCGTACGGCATACTATAGCGCGCCGTTTTTCATCATTTTTGAGGATTTGAAAAAAATGACAAAATGACAAAAACGATGGGTTATAGCCCATGTTTTTTGAAATTTTGAAAAACAAAGTTAGCCTCGTTTCTCATCATTTTGGACCATGGGCTATAGCCCATATCGTACGGCATACTATAGCGCGCCGTTTTTCATCATTTTTGAGGATTTGAAAAAAATGACAAAATGACAAAAACGATGGGTTATAGCCCATGTTTTTTGAAATTTTGAAAAAAAAAGTTAGCCTCGTTTCTCATCATTTTGGACCATGGGCTATAGCCCATATCGTACGGCATACTATAGCGCGCCGTTTTTCATCATTTTTGAGGATTTGAAAAAAATGACAAAATGACAAAAACGATGGGTTATAGCCCATGTTTTTTTAAATTTTGAAAAAAAAGTTAGCCTCGTTTCTCATCATTTTGGACCATGGGCTATAGCCCATATCGTATGGCATACTATAGCGCGCCGTTTTTCATCATTTTTGAGGATTTGAAAAAAATGACAAAATGACAAAAACGATGGGTTATAGCCCATGTTTTTTGAAATTTTGAAAAAAAAAGTTAGCCTCGTTTCTCATCATTTTGGACCATGGGCTATAGCCCATATCGTACGGCATACTATAGCGCGCCGTTTTTCATAATTTTTGAGGATTTGAAAAAAATGACAAAATGACAAAAACGATGGGTTATAGCCCATGTTTTTTGAAATTTTGAAAAAAAAAGTTAGCCTCGTTTCTCATCATTTTGGACCATGGGCTATAGCCCATATCGTACGGCATACTATAGCGCGCCGTTTTTAATCATTTTTGAGGATTTGAAAAAAATGACAAAATGACAAAAACGATGGGTTATAGCCCATGTTTTTTGAAATTTTGAAAAAAAAAGTTAGCCTCGTTTCTCATCATTTTGGACCATGGGCTATAGCCCATATCGTACGGCATACTATAGCGCGCCGTTTTTCATCATTTTTGAGGATTTGAAAAAAATGACAAAATGACAAAAACGATGGGTTATATCCCATGTTTTTTGAAATTTTGAAAAAAAAAGTTAGCCTCGTTTCTCATCATTTTGGACCATGGGCTATAGCCCATATCGTACGGCATACTATAGCGCGCCGTTTTTAATCATTTTTGAGGATTTAAAAAAAATGACAAAATGACAAAAACGATGGGTTATAGCCCATGTTTTTTGAAATTTTGAAAAAAAAAGTTAGCCTCGTTTCTCATCATTTTGGACCATGGGCTATAGCCCATATCGTACGGCATACTATAGCGCGCCGTTTTTCATCATTTTTGAGGATTTGAAAAAAATGACAAAATGACAAAAACGATGGGTTATAGCCCATGTTTTTTGAAATTTTGAAAAAAAAAGTTAGCCTCGTTTCTCATCATTTTGGACCATGGGCTATAGCCCATATCGTACGGCATACTATAGCGCGCCGTTTTTCATCATTTTTGAGGATTTGAAAAAAATGACAAAATGACAAAAACGATGGGTTATAGGCCATGTTTTTTGAAATTTTGAAAAAAAAGAGTTAGCCTCGTTTCTCATCATTTTGGACCATGGGCTATAGCCCATATCGTACGGCATACTATAGCGCGCCGTATTTCATCATTTTTGAGGATTTGAAAAAAATGACAAAATGACAAAAAACGATGGGTTATAGCCCATGTTTTTTGAAATTTTGAAAAAAAAAGTTAGCCTCGTTTCTCATCATTTTGGACCATGGGCTATAGCCCATATCGTACGGCATACTATAGCGCGCCGTTTTTCATCATTTTTGAGGATTTGAAAAAAATGACAAAATGACAAAAACGATGGGTTATAGCCCATGTTTTTTGAAATTTTGAAAAAAAAAGTTAGCCTCGTTTCTCATCATTTTGGACCATGGGCTATAGCCCATATCGTACGGCATACTATAGCGCGCCGTTTTTCATCATTTTTGAGGATTTGAAAAAAATGACAAAATTACAAAAACGATGGGTTATAGCCCATGTTTTTTGAAATTTTGAAAAAAAAGTTTGCCTCGTTTCTCATCATTTTGGACCATGGGCTATAGCCCATATCGTACGGCATACTATAGCGCGCCGTTTTTCATCATTTTTGAGGATTTGAAAAAAATGACAAAATGACAAAAACGATGGGTTATAGCCCATGTTTTTTGAAATTTTGAAAAAAAAAGTTAGCCTCGTTTCTCATCATTTTGGACCATGGGCTATAGCCCATATCGTACGGCATACTATAGCGCGCCGTTTTTCATCATTTTTGAGGATTTGAAAAAAATGACAAAATGACAAAAACGATGGGTTATAGCCCATGTTTTTTTAAATTTTGAAAAAAAAGTTAGCCTCGTTTCTCATCATTTTGGACCATGGGCTATAGCCCATATCGTACGGCATACTATAGCGCGCCGTTTTTCATCATTTTTGAGGATTTGAAAAAAATGACAAAATGACAAAAACGATGGGTTATAGCCCATGTTTTTTGAAATTTTGAAAAAAAAAGTTAGCCTCGTTTCTCATCATTTTGGACCATGGGCTATAGCCCATATCGTACGGCATACTATAGCGCGCCGTTTTTCATCATTTTTGAGGATTTGAAAAAAATGACAAAATGACAAAAACGATGGGTTATAGCCCATGTTTTTTGAAATTTTGAAAAAAAAAGTTAGCCTCGTTTCTCATCATTTTGGACCATGGGCTATAGCCCATATCATACGGCATACTATAGCGCGCCGTTTTTCATCATTTTTGAGGATTTGAAAAAAATGACAAAATGACAAAAACGATGGGTTATAGCCCATGTTTTTTGAAATTTTGAAAAAAAAAGTTAGCCTCGTTTCTCATCATTTTGGACCATGGGCTATAGCCCATATCGTACGGCATACTATAGCGCGCCGTTTTTAATCATTTTTGAGGATTTGAAAAAAATGACAAAATGACAAAAACGATGGGTTATAGCCCATGTTTTTTGAAATTTTGAAAAAAAAAGTTAGCCTCGTTTCTCATCATTTTGGACCATGGGCTATAGCCCATATCGTACGGCATACTATAGCGCGCCGTTTTTCATAATTTTTGAGGATTTAAAAAAAATGACAAAATGACAAAAACGATGGGTTATAGCCCATGTTTTTTGAAATTTTGAAAAAAAAAGTTAGCCTCGTTTCTCATCATTTTGGACCATGGGCTATAGCCCATATCGTACGGCATACTATAGCGCGCCGTTTTTAATCATTTTTGAGGATTTGAAAAAAATGACAAAATGACAAAAACGATGGGTTATAGCCCATGTTTTTTGAAATTTTGAAAAAAAAAGTTAGCCTCGTTTCTCATCATTTTGGACCATGGGCTATAGCCCATATCGTACGGCATACTATAGCGCGCCGTTTTTCATCATTTTTGAGGATTTGAAAAAAATGACAAAATGACAAAAACGATGGGTTATATCCCATGTTTTTTGAAATTTTGAAAAAAAAAGTTAGCCTCGTTTCTCATCATTTTGGACCATGGGCTATAGCCCATATCGTACGGCATACTATAGCGCGCCGTTTTTCATCATTTTTGAGGATTTAAAAAAAATGACAAAATGACAAAAACGATGGGTTATAGCCCATGTTTTTTGAAATTTTGAAAAAAAAAGTTAGCCTCGTTTCTCATCATTTTGGACCATGGGCTATAGCCCATATCGTACGGCATACTATAGCGCGCCGTTTTTCATCATTTTTGAGGATTTGAAAAAAATGACAAAATGACAAAAACGATGGGTTATAGCCCATGTTTTTTGAAATTTTGAAAAAAAAAGTTAGCCTCGTTTCTCATCATTTTGGACCATGGGCTATAGCCCATATCGTACGGCATACTATAGCGCGCCGTTTTTCATCATTTTTGAGGATTTGAAAAAAATGACAAAATTACAAAAACGATGGGTTATAGCCCATGTTTTTTGAAATTTTGAAAAAAAAGTTAGCCTCGTTTCTCATCATTTTGGACCATGGGCTATAGCCCATATCGTACGGCATACTATAGCGCGCCGTTTTTCATCATTTTTGAGGATTTGAAAAAAATGACAAAATGACAAAAACGATGGGTTATAGCCCATGTTTTTTGAAATTTTGAAAAAAAAAGTTAGCCTTGTTTCTCATCATTTTGGACCATGGGCTATAGCCCATATCGTACGGCATACTATAGCGTGCCGTTTTTCATCATTTTTGAGGATTTGAAAAAAATGACAAAATGACAAAAACGATGGGTTATAGCCCATGTTTTTTGAAATTTTGAAAAAAAAAGTTAGCCTCGTTTCTCATCATTTTGGACCATGGCCTATAGCCCATATCATACGGCATACTATAGCGCGCCGTTTTTCATCATTTTTGAGGATTTGAAAAAAATGACAAAATGACAAAAACGATGGGTTATAGCCCATGTTTTTTGAAATTTTGAAAAAAAAAGTTAGCCTCGTTTCTCATCATTTTGGACCATGGGCTATAGCCCATATCGTACGGCATACTATAGCGCGCCGTTTTTCATCATTTTTGAGGATTTGAAAAAAATGACAAAATGACAAAAACGATGGGTTATAGCCCATGTTTTTTGAAATTTTGAAAAAAAAAGTTAGCCTCGTTTCTCATCATTTTGGACCATGGGCTATAGCCCATATCGTACGGCATACTATAGCGCGCCGTTTTTCATAATTTTTGAGGATTTGAAAAAAATGACAAAATGACAAAAACGATGGGTTATAGCCCATGTTTTTTGAAATTTTGAAAAAAAAAGTTAGCCTCGTTTCTCATCATTTTGGACCATGGGCTATAGCCCATATCGTACGGCATACTATAGCGCGCCGTTTTTCATCATTTTTGAGGATTTGAAAAAAATGACAAAATGACAAAAACGATGGGTTATAGCCCATGTTTTTTGAAATTTTGAAAAAAAAAGTTAGCCTCGTTTCTCATCATTTTGGACCATGGGCTATAGCCCATATCGTACGGCATACTATAGCGCGCCGTTTTTCATCATTTTTGAGGATTTGAAAAAAATGACAAAATTACAAAAACGATGGGTTATAGCCCATGTTTTTTGAAATTTTGAAAAAAAAGTTAGCCTCGTTTCTCATCATTTTGGACCATGGGCTATAGCCCATATCGTACGGCATACTATAGCGCGCCGTTTTTCATCATTTTTGAGGATTTGAAAAAAATGACAAAATGACAAAAACGATGGGTTATAGCCCATGTTTTTTGAAATTTTGAAAAAAAAAGTTAGCCTTGTTTCTCATCATTTTGGACCATGGGCTATAGCCCATATCGTACGGCATACTATAGCGTGCCGTTTTTCATCATTTTTGAGGATTTGAAAAAAATGACAAAATGACAAAAACGATGGGTTATAGCCCATGTTTTTTGAAATTTTGAAAAAAAAAGTTAGCCTCGTTTCTCATCATTTTGGACCATGGCCTATAGCCCATATCATACGGCATACTATAGCGCGCCGTTTTTCATCATTTTTGAGGATTTGAAAAAAATGACAAAATGACAAAAACGATGGGTTATAGCCCATGTTTTTTGAAATTTTGAAAAAAAAAGTTAGCCTCGTTTCTCATCATTTTGGACCATGGGCTATAGCCCATATCGTACGGCATACTATAGCGCGCCGTTTTTCATCATTTTTGAGGATTTGAAAAAAATGACAAAATGACAAAAACGATGGGTTATAGCCCATGTTTTTTGAAATTTTGAAAAAAAAAGTTAGCCTCGTTTCTCATCATTTTGGACCATGGGCTATAGCCCATATCGTACGGCATACTATAGCGCGCCGTTTTTCATCATTTTTGAGGATTTGAAAAAAATGACAAAATTACAAAAACGATGGGTTATAGCCCATGTTTTTTGAAATTTTGAAAAAAAAGTTAGCCTCGTTTCTCATCATTTTGGACCATGGGCTATAGCCCATATCGTACGGCATACTATAGCGCGCCGTTTTTCATCATTTTTGAGGATTTGAAAAAAATGACAAAATGACAAAAACGATGGGTTATAGCCCATGTTTTTTGAAATTTTGAAAAAAAAAGTTAGCCTTGTTTCTCATCATTTTGGACCATGGGCTATAGCCCATATCGTACGGCATACTATAGCGTGCCGTTTTTCATCATTTTTGAGGATTTGAAAAAAATGACAAAATGACAAAAACGATGGGTTATAGCCCATGTTTTTTGAAATTTTGAAAAAAAAAGTTAGCCTCGTTTCTCATCATTTTGGACCATGGCCTATAGCCCATATCATACGGCATACTATAGCGCGCCGTTTTTCATCATTTTTGAGGATTTGAAAAAAATGACAAAATGACAAAAACGATGGGTTATAGCCCATGTTTTTTGAAATTTTGAAAAAAAAAGTTAGCCTCGTTTCTCATCATTTTGGACCATGGGCTATAGCCCATATCGTACGGCATACTATAGCGCGCCGTTTTTCATCATTTTTGAGGATTTGAAAAAAATGACAAAATGACAAAAACGATGGGTTATAGCCCATGTTTTTTGAAATTTTGAAAAAAAAAGTTAGCCTCGTTTCTCATCATTTTGGACCATGGGCTATAGCCCATATCGTACGGCATACTATAGCGCGCCGTTTTTCATCATTTTTGAGGATTTGAAAAAAATGACAAAATGACAAAAACGATGGGTTATAGCCCATGTTTTTTGAAATTTTGAAAAAAAAGTTAGCCTCGTTTCTCATCATTTTGGACCATGGGCTATAGCCCATATCGTACGGCATACTATAGCGCGCCGTTTTTCATCATTTTTGAGGATTTGAAAAAAATGACAAAATGACAAAAACGATGGGTTATAGCCCATGTTTTTTGAAATTTTGAAAAAAAAAGTTAGCCTCGTTTCTCATCATTTTGGACCATGGGCTATAGCCCATATCGTACGGCATACTATAGCGCGCCGTTTTTCATCATTTTTGAGGATTTGAAAAAAATGACAAAATGACAAAAACGATGGGTTATAGCCCATGTTTTTTGAAATTTTGAAAAAAAAAGTTAGCCTCGTTTCTCATCATTTTGGACCATGGGCTATAGCCCATATCGTACGGCATACTATAGCGCGCCGTTTTTCATCATTTTTGAGGATTTGAAAAAAATGACAAAATGACAAAAACGATGGGTTATAGCCCATGTTTTTTGAAATTTTGAAAAAAAAAGTTAGCCTCGTTTCTCATCATTTTGGACCATGGGCTATAGCCCATATCGTACGGCATACTATAGCGCGCCGTTTTTCATCATTTTTGAGGATTTGAAAAAAATGACAAAATGACAAAAACGATGGGTTATAGCCCATGTTTTTTGAAATTTTGAAAAAAAAAGTTAGCCTCGTTTCTCATCATTTTGGACCATGGGCTATAGCCCATATCGTACGGCATACTATAGCGCGCCGTTTTTCATCATTTTTGAGGATTTGAAAAAAATGACAAAATGACAAAAACGATGGGTTATAGCCCATGTTTTTTGAAATTTTGAAAAAAAAAGTTAGCCTCGTTTCTCATCATTTTGGACCATGGGCTATAGCCCATATCGTACGGCATACTATAGCGCGCCGTTTTTCATCATTTTTGAGGATTTGAAAAAAATGACAAAATGACAAAAACGATGGGTTATAGCCCATGTTTTTTGAAATTTTGAAAAAAAAATTAGCCTCGTTTCTCATCATTTTGGACCATGGGCTATAGCCCATATCGTACGGCATACTATAGCGCGCCGTTTTTCATCATTTTTGAGGATTTGAAACAAATGACAAAATGACAAAAACGATGGGTTATAGCCCATGTTTTTTGAAATTTTGAAAAAAAAAGTTAGCCTAGTTTCTCATCATTTTGGACCATGGGCTATAGCCCATATCGTACGGCATACTATAGCGCGCCGTTTTTCATCATTTTTGAGGATTTGAAAAAAATGACAAAATGACAAAAACGATGGGTTATAGCCCATGTTTTTTGAAATTTTGAAAAAAAAAGTTAGCCTCGTTTCTCATCATTTTGGACCATGGGCTATAGCCCATATCGTACGGCATACTATAGCGCGCCGTTTTTCATCATTTTTGAGGATTTGAAAAAAATGACAAAATTACAAAAACGATGGGTTATAGCCCATGTTTTTTGAAATTTTGAAAAAAAAGTTAGCCTCGTTTCTCATCATTTTGGACCATGGGCTATAGCCCATATCGTACGGCATACTATAGCGCGCCGTTTTTAATCATTTTTGAGGATTTGAAAAAAATGACAAAAACGATGGGTTATAGCCCATGTTTTTTGAAATTTTGAAAAAAAAAGTTAGCCTCGTTTCTCATCATTTTGGACCATGGGCTATAGCCCATATCGAACGGCATACTATAGCGCGCCGTTTTTCATAATTTTTGAGGATTTGAAAAAAATGACAAAATGACAAAAACGATGGGTTATAGCCCATGTTTTTTGAAATTTTGAAAAAAAAGTTAGCCTCGTTTCTCATCATTTTGGACCATGGGCTATAGCCCATATCGTACGGCATACTATAGCGCGCCGTTTTTCATCATTTTTGAGGATTTGAAAAAAATGACAAAATGACAAAAACGATGGGTTATAGCCCATGTTTTTTGAAATTTTGAAAAAAAAGTTAGCCTCGTTTCTCATCATTTTGGACCATGGGCTATAGCCCATATCGTACGGCATACTATAGCGCGCCGTTTTTCATCATTTTTGAGGATTTGAAAAAAATGACAAAATGACAAAAACGACGGGTTATAGCCCATGTTTTTTGAAATTTTGAAAAAAAAAGTTAGCCTCGTTTCTCATCATTTTGGACCATGGGCTATAGCCCATATCGTACGGCATACTATAGCGCGCCGTTTTTCATCATTTTTGAGGATTTGAAAAAAATGACAATGACAAAAACGATGGGTTATAGCCCATGTTTTTTGAAATTTTGAAAAAAAAAGTTAGCCTCGTTTCTCATCATTTTGGACCATGGGCTATAGCCCATATCGTACGGCATACTATAGCGCGCCGTTTTTCATCATTTTTGAGGATTTGAAAAAAATGACAAAATGACAAAAACGATGGGTTATAGCCCATGTTTTTTGAAATTTTGAAAAAAAAAGTTAGCCTCGTTTCTCATCATTTTGGACCATGGGCTATAGCCCATATCGTACGGCATACTATAGCGCGCCGTTTTTCATCATTTTTGAGGATTTGAAAAAAATGACAAAAACGATGGGTTATAGCCCATGTTTTTTGAAAAAAAAAGTTAGCCTCGTTTCTCATCATTTTGGACCATGGGCTATAGCCCATATCGTACGGCATACTATAGCGCGCCGTTTTTCATCATTTTTGAGGATTTGAAAAAAATGACAAAATGACAAAAACGATGGGTTATAGCCCATGTTTTTTGAAATTTTGAAAAAAAAAGTTAGCCTCGTTTCTCATCATTTTGGACTGTGGGCTATAGCCCATATCGTACGGCATACTATAGCGCGCACAATGAGCAGAAAATGAACCATGTAAATACAACAAATTGAGGGCACCGCAGGGAGTTGAACCCCATTCTGGTAAACCAGGAGTACCACACCAGTGCCATAGTTTTTTGTTTTATAATTTACAGGTCCAAAATCAGTCATTAGTTTAAATTTTGCTAAATATGTTTAACTTACTCTTGCCGACCTCCTGCGGCAAGATAATAAAAAGATAGCCTAAACACTCAATTTGAATGATAGCCATGATTATGTCTTTATACAATTGAAAGAAGACTCACACCACAAACACATTAAGGAAAACTCCTCAGACATAAACTAAGACATTTATTTTGTCATGCTCATAAAGTGCTGCAAAGTGCTACAAGTGAAAAGTGCAGCAGAAAACGTTTGGGTCATAGGCCCATCGTCGATGCCTCGCCTACTGACCGGCATGGATGATGAAGTTTTAGCTGTGCAAATGGAAGCATAAATAAATCACATCAATACACACCACATAATGTGATGTTAACTGACGCGATGAAGCTTCACTCGCACATTATAAAAGACATACATCACATCAACCAACATCACATACCTAGCCCTAACCCTACCCTATGTACATTATGTGATGTAGGAGGACATGATGAAGCCTTACTCACAAATGTGAAATGAGACAAGACATAAACACACATCACATACCGGGCCTGTGTTCATAGGTGATGTGGGCTTACATAATGAAGCTTTACTCACAAATTAGATCTGATAATATAGCACCAACAATGGTCTTATGACCTAGATGTTTGCTGCTGCACTTTTCACTTTAAGAACTTTGAGCACTTTATGAACATGAACAAAATAGATTTTCTTGGTCTCTGCCCAAGCAGTTGGCCTTAAGTTTCCGTGGCACAAGTTTGTCTATCTAGTTGTCCCATGTAGGAAACATGGGGCAAAATGTACAATTTATGCCATTTGTGGACGATTGACATAAATGATACGAGGTAGCAGCATTCTTTGCGCCCCAGTATTTGTCAGCAATACTACGAACATTAGTACACAACATACAACAGCAATAAACACAATTCGTATGGCGCAATGCCAACAGAGGAGAATAACAAGCTATCCGCAATTGCTGTGAAATATCACCTTTAAAAAACACATGAATGCACATCACATATCGGCCTGTGTTAATATCTGATGTGAACTGACGTGTTGACGCTTTACTGGTAAATTACATGAAACAGCTTCAAGTGAGAAACTGTACACGAGACATGACCCGAGTCACACATACACTAGTGAAGAACTAGTGTCATAGATAGGAAAGAAAGAAATTAGAAATTACAATACAATAAAGCAAAATGCGATTAAAAACTGACCACAAAAAAATAACTTTATTAAAGCAAAGAATAGAAGAGAGAAAAGATGAAGGTTGGGTAGAAACCTTGTACATCCAAAACAGTTACTTTTCTGGACTAAAAAACTACTGTGATCCAATATTATTAATATAATAATCTGTGTTCCAATGTTATTATTTAGTCACAAGCTCTTGCCGATACTTCACTGGTTCAATATATTAGAAAAACAGAATACTACATAATGTTAAATATTCAATAATGCATTTGCCTCGTGAGATTGGCCATTTGCTACTTGTGTGCGACACTGTAGCATGACCAAGTAAGGAAATTTATTTACTAAAGATTGAACTATGGCGATACAAGGTTTCTGCCCAACAGTCAAGGATAATAAACTACGCTCACTTACCTTCAATATCAGCACTAAACAAAACACACCAACCAAGGAAACAAATGACACAGCGGCCATCATTTGCTTCCTCTTGTTAGTTTGCACAGACCTACAGCATAGTAAGCTGTAAACACAGTGTTAAGGGGCTACATGCTACCATAATGACGCAAGACATAAATAACATACCTCCACATCACATTTGTACACACATAAAACACTAGTGAAGAACTAGGGCAATAGATAGGCAAGAAGAAATAAATAACCTAAATAAAGCAAAATGCGATTAAAAACTATGACAACAAAAAATAAATAACTTTATTAAATCCAAAGAATAGAGAAGAGAAAGGAGACACAAGAGAACATACATATGTGATGTGGATGTGGACAGACTTTACCTGTTAATTATGTTAAACGATAAATAAATCACATGCCTCAACAAACATCACATAACGGTGATGTGGACTGGCATTATACACACAAATTAAGTGAAACTATACATGGCGCGAAAGACAACCTACGGTATGGTAGCATGTAGCCCACTTAAACAAGCAGCAGGAATCAGACGGTTAACTAACCTTCACTGCTAACAGCAGCCAGCAGTGGCAACAGCATAGAGTTCACCCAGCAGTGGCAACAGCATAGAGTTCACACCTCCAGTCAGCTTCACTTTCTGAAATGGCAGGGGGAAAGAAAATTAGTTGTCGGCCTACAGGATGACATTTTGGAAGTCATAAAAGTCACTGACAGGGCTGTGTCACCTTTATTACACACAGTCCAGAGCTATAATCTGCCTTGTGCAACCATTTATTTTATGAAGACAGCCCTAGTTTCTACTACAGCCACATGTAATCCAGGTACATACCATGTGGGGCCTTCCGTCGCTCGGTTGAAGATGGCCGGTATTAATAGAGCCGCGTAGGTTGTATGGCACAATACGTCCCGAGCACCGTACGCCTCGTAATCTCAGGGAGCGTTCGTTGACACCGTTATTCGTTTCAGCCCAGCCGAGTAGACACTCTATTACCAATACCAGCCATCTCCTGATGACTGCAGCCAAGGTCACCGCATGACACCAAGGTCACATGATCAACCTGTAAGACACAAACATACACCAACATTACTCTTTATCCAGATTTTATACATTGTAGAAAATACGTCTTTAGGAAATTCTTGCATTTTTCTTTTGCAACCAGATCTTATTTTAATGATGTTTGGGAGACAAAAAACATTTTCCTGGGGTTTTTATGCGTTTAGATATTTTAGTATTTCAAAGAGTCCATGATGTCATGGACACTGGGCTCACTTCCTTCCTGGACTGTTGTCTCAGCAAGACAGCCCTCCCCTATCCACAAGGAGGAGCAGTGGACCAAAGCATTGTGGGAATTGTAGTTCAGGAAGGAAGTGAGCCAGGTGTCCATGACATCATGGAGTCCATAGACACTTTGAAATACTAAAATAACTAAAAACACATAAAAACCCCAGGAAAGTGTTTGTCTCAAAAATCTGGCTGCAAAAGGGGTGAAGTGGCCCTTTAAAGTTGCTCTGTATGGTAGAAATTGGCATGTAGATCTGCTACTTTTGTATGCATGTGTACGTTTGTACATTTGAGTTTTCCATCCAGCAGAGACATTTAGTTTAATCTTATGAATGTGTCTGAGCCACAGTTACAACTTGTGTTACCATGATGTACTAAAGTAAAAGGGTATGGCATCAAAATGCACTAACAAAATGCCAAATGTAGCTCATTATGCAGATATGTCCCATTTCAAATGTTTGAAAGAAAACAAATCTGAAAATAGCAGATCTACAATCTCACAATGCATTGCATCACAATGCATTGTGAGCTTGTAGATAAGCTACTTTCAAATTTCAAAATGTGGTTGTAGCCATAGTGGTAAATAACTGCAATGTAGCTAGGCTGTTTATTGTAATAATCCAAATCGACAAAGTAACTAGCAATTAAAAGTTTCCAAATAATTGTAGTGTAGTATAAAAGTAGCCTACAACATATTTTCCACAGTAGCCCAACTTCAATAAAATGTAGTGATTAACTTCCCACTGGTTTAGTTTAGCTTGTTTGCTTCTCAAAAAGGACCAACTAATTCCTCATAATGTTGTCCATTTAGTGTCACAATAAACAACCAACAGTCCTTCTAACAACTCTAATGTTTACACAATAGAGTTAATGGTGGATAAAAACCTTACCTTGCTGCAGCTACGCCCCAAACACACTGCCACTGCACCGCATGCGTCCATTTTAAACCTAGAGTATCCGGATCTGTTGAAACACGTCATTGGAAAGTCCATCGGTCATTGGTTGGTTGGTTCCATCAGAGTGAATGGACTCATCTCATCCGCTGCAGCTGTGTGTGGATTTACAAGCAGCACGCACACGCACACACACACACACACACACACACACACACACACACACACGCACCGGCGAGTGGAAGTAGGCAGCCTGCATGCACTCACAAACATGTTATATTAAATTAAATTAACATCATGAATGTTGTGTTCTTATATCCTTACTGAATTGAATCATATACATAAGATTGTCTTTCTGGTTTCTTTATTATCATGACCGCTCCTGTCGACTTGCCGGTCTCAATCATAACATCCTGTTACATCACCTTTGGTGTCCCTATACATTTATGTTACCTGTCGTTACCTGCTTGCTTCCTGGTCATGTGACTTCAGTAACCAATACACGACAATGAATATAAATTATAAACGGTTTATTGATTAAAGAACCCTGAAAGAAGAGATATATAAACATAGCCTACTCTGTTGTAAAGTATAGGAAGTAAAACAAGTATAGGAAGTATACATGAATAGATAAATAGACAGACAGACAGACAGACAGACAGACAGACAGACAGACAGACAGACGGACGGACGGACGGACGGACGGACAGACAGACAGACAGACAGATCTAGAATGGTTTGGACATACAGCAAATTAATGATACATGTGATTGTTCTTTATAGCAATTTTATGTTTAATGCATTTTTATTTTATTTATTCATTCATAATTATTTGAATAAATTGTCACCTTTTACTTTGAAATGATTTGTAGTTTTTGAGCATTTTAACTTAAACGCCCAATGCATATATTTTGCCAATGGCAATAGCACAAACTTCGGCACGCTACTAGTCCTATACATACATACTAGGTCTAATTCCTCATGGGGGCTCGAGCCCCGCCGCCCCCACAGTCTACGTCACTGATTCATACGTTTACTTCAGTAAAGAATGAGAATATGTTTGCTGGATGGATGAGTAGGCGTGTGGGGCATGGGTAGATGGATGAATGTCAATTAAGTGTAGTGCTGTGCCTCGCTTGACTGCAGCTGTTGGTCACACCCTTTTTGCTCATAGCCTGAGGACAATTCCTCTTGCTCTTCTCTTATGTAATATGTAAGTAATTTAATACAAATTTTATTTTTGTTCAGTGCAAGACAAGTCACATACTGTACTGTCAGGTCACATAACATACTGACACTGTACCGATGCACAGCTGATTGTTTTTTTGTTTTTTTACAGATATGAGGACTTCTCACCTCTGCAGCATCACCCCACAGGAGCATCGGAATTGCTGACACGTAGTGTGGCGTGGCTGTTGTCCTTGCAGGTTAGATAGATTGACAGTATTATCAAATGATGAAATTGAGGATAATTCATGAAACTAAAACCTTTGTTTCCCAACAGAAGTTACTTTTAGTGTGTGCAGAGCATTCTCCAGGACACCACCACAGTCTCTTATTAGAACACAGGCCATGCCTTCAGACCTCTGCTGAGCTCAGAGTACGGATTGCCGGGGTGCTACTGTGGCCCGCTGCCCATTTTGCTCTGTAATGGCCCCACCAATGCCTTGTTCTTTGGCTGTGCCTTCCAGAGGCCCAGTGGCGTGCACAGACATAAATTTAGAGGGGAAGGTGCTCAAGTGAAAAAAGGGCAGTGTGTGGAACCGGCCGGTGGCCTTAATAGTGTGAGAGTCATAGATTTTGGGGCCTAAATAATATATTAGAAGCTTTTTATCAAGAATTGATCAATGTCACCATGGTCCACATACTGTACACTAGTGTGTTTTTTTTCAAAAGGGCACATTGCCAAAAGGGCAGGGGGTGCTCTAGCACCCCCTAGTGTCTATCTGTGCACGCCACTGCAGAGGCCCACCAGGGACATGGCACACTCCTCTATGACTTTATCTGTGATGGATTGCTAGGAGTCATGAAGTTTGTTTGGAAGTTTGCCAAAGCAGAATTTGCAGGCAGCTTCCAGACACTACCTGAACTCCTGGCTGCTATTTTGAAAGAGCAGGAGGGCAGGGTGGTGTTGCTGTACCGTCGGTGCATCTGAACTATCACAGATACGTCATTACAGGATATATCATATTTTATTTTATGATATTTTATTTAACTTAGCTATTGCTGAAACTGCTGTAGAGGCTAAACTGAGGTTCTGGTTGCTGTGCATATACAGCACAATGTCAATCATATTCACTCCCTGGCATTGCAAAAGTAGGCAATACTATAAGGCACAGGCACTATAAAAAGAGATACAATACACAACACATGCACCTGTCCTTCAAATAGCTTGCATACATCATTTTGCCTAAATGGTAATTGTTGGGTATTGTAATGTTACCCAGACTGTAGTCTTCATCATGACATTTTACTTGATAATTGTTGATTAGGTGATTATGTAATCAGACCTAGCTGTGCTCGCCTTTGAAGTATAAGCTACTCGTACGTGCATTTGGGATGGATATGCAAAGATGACCCAATTTCAGAATAAGAGGTGCAGGATACATAGGGTGCATTCGGAAATGCGCCCTGAACGCACTGGTGTGCTCTCTTGTCGTTGGTTTATTCAGTGCACTCGGTGCGTTGTCGTTCTAAAATCCAGTGTGCTGTGCACCGGGTGAGCCGAGTGAAGCTGGGGTTGTCCGGTGTGAATGCGTCACAGCTGTGGTCGTTCGTAAATAAGGCACACTGAACGCACTCTGTGACGTCAACGCCCACCACACTCAACAAACTGACCGCATTCCCGGTGCGCATTTCCGAACGCACCCATAAGGTTCTCCAAGATCCTGTACTTCTTATGCAAATTACATTTTGACCATTTTCAAGTTTACCAGCCAAATACATCATCTGCTAAAGAGGGATTAAGATCGTGGTAAAGCCTTTTGCTTTACCACGTTGCTTGGATCTTGGAATGAACAATGGGATGTCTGAGAATGTGTAGTGATTGTTTGCGCCAGGTCCATTTCAGTGCAAATGAAGACAATATTTTATACCATCAGTCAGACATTTTATTTACATTGAACGTTTGCTCACCCGTCAGGTGCTTCTTATAAGAGGACTAACATTGTTTAAACACTCTCACTAGAGTCTTATTCTCTCCAAATAAATGAACCCAGAAAAAAGCTAAATCATAGTTCAAACATGAATTCCAAATAATCAAAAGGAGGATAGCCGTCTATGGGTGGGTCTATTGTAAGTGTCTGAGACTCTGGACCATATCAATGCCAAATTGTGTGTGTAATTTGTGTATGCACACTGCCAGTAAGCAACAGAAATACATCCATGTTGTTACACCTTTTAAAATGTTGAACTTTCATTCAAAGTAAAAGGTGCTTTGATCCAGCTGAAGCCATGCCCAAATTTGGAGTTACACGTCATGACATTACTTATGTGTCGATAGATTGAAAACATACTACACACATACAGATTTGCAAGAGCTTTTTACAATCATGTTTTATCATAAAAAATATAATTGTGTAGTATGTGTACCCTTCAGTTGTTGGGATATTTGCTACAGTACATATGGCACATTATGTGTAATTTGCCCTCCTCTGCATTTAACCGTCCTGTGATCTTTACTCAACTCCTAACAGTAGCTACAGCTCACAGAGGGCTGTGACTGCTTTATGCTGTGCTAATTCATCTTCTTCTTGGTCTTTGCTGCCCCCTGGTGGCAAGATTTTGATCCTGCATTCCTAACAGAAAGAAAGAAGCATTCATTTATCCCATTTTGACCTGAGATTAGATTCTAAAAATGTCTTCTACATCCTGACAGTTTTCTGAAAAAGCTATGTTTCTATGTCAGTCGTTCTTCGATTTTTCAAAAATAGCAGACCTACAAGCAGACCTACGAGCTTGTAGATCTACTATTTTTCAATAGCTAAAGCATAACATAATGCTAACACCAAAAGGGGTTCCCGCCCAAAATGGGTTATTCATGTTTTTACACATGCAGATCTGATGGTTAACAACATACCATTACATTATTATTTTGAATTAAAACAAATGATAATATATTAGTGTGTTAGTGACACAAACCATGTTCAAGATAGTATTGTGAAGGTGCTTACTTGGTAGATGTCTCTGGGTTGAGTATGATCACTTCTTCCTCCTCACTGTCCGATATAACTACCACATCTCCTTCAAAGCCAAACAACAAGCTTAGTTTATTCTTGTTTATGGCAAAATGGTGATGATCAGAAAATATGAGTCCGGCTGATGTAATGGTGACCAGACATCACATGGGCATGCTAGGCAGTAGGCAGTGGCACCTGGTGATGCATACCTGCAAAATGCATCATTACATGGAACTTGTAGGACCACAGAAAGGTCAAAACATACTAAGCGTTTTGTGTCCATATGGATTGTATCATTGTTGTTTCTATGGACTATGATAACCATAACCAGGTACTGTGGCAGCTACTGATACATTCTGATGGTGTACTGTTACTGTATATGTCATACATATAAGTTGCACATACGCTGATCTAATTTTATTATCCTATTTGTATAAAACTACATTTTTTTTCTTCCTTTACCATTATAATTACCTATGCCACTACATTGTCTGAAGTTTTACTTCAAACAAAAATAAGTTTTACTCATCAGTTGTGTACATCATAAATGTCCCTTTACGAAATGTTTAATTTACCTCTCCCTGTGTCCTCCCTCTCATGTTGGTCCTCTTCTATCGTTAACTCCTCCTCCTGCTCCTCCTCGTCCTCCTCATCCTCTTCCAGTCCCCAATTATTCTTCAGAACCTGGCCCACCTGGCCCATGCCTGGCGCAGGAAGCACAGGAGATGGCACCCTGACATGCAGGATTAAGGTCCCGTCCACATACAATATGGAAAGTCTATTGTTATTCCTGTTCCTAAGAACCACCACTCTTCTATATTCTGAGTCTACACAGATGACTATCAGAGCCAGTTTTGACAGATGACTCATTATGATAAATCAAGTCATGGCCTTGGATTATTTTCTTCTTCTTTTTTTAACTTGTGCAAAAATGAATTCCTTCGATCATTCAATGTATCAAAGACAAAATCAGAAACCTCTTCTTCCTGCTCCAGACACCATCTGAGTGAAGAGATGGAGCCTGTTGTCAGCTATAAATAACTAAATTACTATTCATAAAATAACAATTTCCAATGCCAAAAACACAATTAAATCATTAATCGCAATTATTTGTATGACAATAAATTGTCAACTTAAATGTGTAAGACAGCCCTAGACTTGTCAATTGACAAGACTTTTGTGTAGTGCTAAACATGAATTGCAGCAGTGCATGTTGACGGGTGGTATGACATAAGTACCGGGTGATTTTTTTCTTAAGATTTGTTAATGCAGGTTCAGGAAAATAAATTCCCTTCAAATTAACAGTCAAAGATACGTTTCAGGCGGGGCTTCAGCTCGCTGTACAATATCATTGGCTCTTTCTGTGACCTCTTCCATCTCCATTGGAGTCTCGTCCGCTTTCAGTGCAGTGATTCGTTCCCTGGGCATAGACTCCGCAAAGCCGCACCTTCCCCCTTCCTTCCTGGTGAGATGAAATCATAAGAAATAAAACATAATGATAATAACAATGATACCCGAGGGATCATTTGGGTCTACACTCTAGGGACAAACATCTCAGCTACCACAGGGCAGGCCCACATATAAGTATGATGCAACTAATTACCTGGCTTTCTTATCATTCTCCAGGGCTTTAATGATAAGCTCTGTGATCTCAGACACTTTGACGCTGGCAATCTTACTACATCTCAGAACCTAAAAAAAACATAGAAAACATTGCATCGAGTCAAAAAGTATCCCTTGTACCATACTGCAGTGGCATTGCTGCCTTCTGTACACTATTTTATTCACCAAAAGAATGAATCAAATATTCTATAATATTAGCCTGCTGGCTGCCATGGTATTAGTATTTTAGTAAGGTTATTCATCATCATCATAACCTTTATTTAAACTCCGAGTACAATTGAGGGGCAAGCCCTCATTTTCAATGTAGCCGAAATACAAAGCATAAAATACAAAAAACAAACTCAACATACACTCTACAATACAGCAATATCAAAATATGAAATGTAAAACAGAAAGTGTCCAAAGCTAGAATAAATATAATAAATAGATGAGACTCAATTAAAACAGTTACATTGCTGAGTAAAAGTGCTAGAAATAATTTCCCTGAATTGACCTAGGGAAGGCAGTGATCTGATTTTTAAGGATTTTTGGAGTTTGTTCCAATCAAAAGGAGCACTGACAGAAAAAGCTGCTTTGCCATGTTCAGTTTTTGCAAAAGGAACCTTGAGGGTCAGGAAGTCACCCGAGCGGGTCTGATACGGACTTGGGTTCTGATCCAACATAGAACAAATGTAAGAGGGGACCATTCCTGAGATGGCTTTGAAAATGAAAATATACCAGTGCATGTCCCGCCTTTTGGACAAAGAGGACAAGCCTGCGTTCCTATAGAGTGTACAGTGATGGGTACCATAGCTGTCACCAGTGACCCACCTTAGGGCAGAATGATAAACCGTATCAAGGTGCTTTAAAGTGGATGGTGCAGCAATCCTATAAATAATATCTCCATAATCAAGAACCGAGAGAAATGTGGCTTCAATGATTGTTTTTTTACAGGATGTCGGAAAGCATGCTTTGTTCCTATAGAAAAAACCAATTTTTTGTCTCAGTTTGGTGACCAGATTTTCAATGTGGAATTTAAAAGACAATTTCTCATCCAGCCAGATGCCAAGGTACTTGTATTCAGATACTCTGTCAATTGAAGAGCCATTGGAAGATAGTAAAAAAAACGTTTTCTGGTCTAGTGGTTCGAGCCCTGGTGAAAAGCATGAACTTAGTTTTGCTTGTATTTAGAACAAGCCTGAGCTCAAACAGGGCATCTTGGAGAGTATTAAATGCCAGCTGCAGCTTACTGGTGGCAAGCTGGGCTGTGTCAGCAACACAATATAAGACTGTGTTGTCATTTAAGGAAGAGATAATGTTGTTAATATATAATGTGAAGAGCACAGGACCTAAGATTGAGCCCTGGGGGACCCCCATGGAGACTGGACGAAACTCAGATTGGGAGCTCCCGGACTTCACTGATTGATGTCTGCCATGTAAATAACTATAAAACCATTCTGAAGAAGTATTACTAAAACCAATGTTGTGTAATTTTTTAAGAGAATAGTGTGATGTACTGTGTCGAACGCTTTCGACAAATCCACAAAGAGGGCGGCACAATGCAATTTGTTGTCCAAAGCAATTAAAATGTTATTTGTAACTAAGGTGACAGCAGTTATAGTGCTATGGTTGGTTCTGAAGCCAGATTGATTTATATTTAAGATTGACAAACGTGTGAGGAATGATTTGAGCTGTGAATTTATGAGGGATTCCAAAATTTTGGCATTATTATTACCTGTTCTTTGAGCAACATGATGCCCCCACTGGATTGGACGGAGCAGATCTCTCTGTGTTTGTTCATGGCGATCATCAACAGGCCGTCCATCACACGCTCCTCGCGCTCACATGGGTCTACAAGCAGGTAGGTACTGGACCGGTGTAAAGAAGTGAGGAGGACAGACACATGTGCAGAAGATGGGGTGAGAGGAAATTCATATTTGGAGACAGATATAGTACGTTTAGTTAAATACATCATATTTGAAGAGACTCAGCTCAAGACCTACTTTTCCACCCCCTTATTGCTGAGTTTTGCTTTTTCTATTGTACTTACCGTTTTGCCTATTTCACTGCCTTTTTATGTTTTTGTCATATGCTATTATTACATCCTTTTGATGTTGCTTTATGTTTTTTGCTTTTCTGTTCTCTATTTGAACAGGAAAACAGGATTTGATCACTAAAATTGATTGTTGGAAGACGTTGTGGGTGTAGCTGACCAATAATACATACATTGCTAAACAAGCCTCTGGACCAGTAGTACCCAAAAGGTAAATCCCTGTATATTTATGGCCATGTATTGTCCTTACCCCTGTTGGAAGAAGGCGAAGCTGACACAGATTGGCATGTGGTAGATGCTCAGAGGAATAGGGTCTCTCTCCTCAGGACCATACTGACAGAACACAGGGGTGTAGCACTTGTTTTATAATCAGAATTTCTTATAGACTAACATGTGGATACATTTTCTCTTGGGACAATTAAATTACATTCAACGCATTCAAATTAACTGGTGTTTATCAATTAGGCTGCCTTTGTAAATCTCTTATAAGTTTCAAATATAACATGATCACAAGATTTAAATTACAAACAGGAGAAATGGGATCACAGTCTACTCACCACAGTAACTTCGTCTCCTTGGATTCCTATGTCAGGCCGTTTGAAGTGGCAAAGAGCAGTGATAGCAGCTATACTGGCAGCATCCATCAGGTTACCATCATGATTCAACGTATGAACATCCACTCTGATTTGCCATACCTGTTCACACATACACAATCTAAGCATTTAGCAGATAGGAGTGAGCTAGGAGTGAGTGAGTATGTTTTCAGAGGATGAGGACTTAGACTGAGTCTGCAGTTTGTATCTGCTGTCATTCCACAGCATGGGAGCCAGACTGGTGAAGTTTCTAGAACCCAGTTCCCAATGAATTGCTTGAAATGCCTGCAATTTACTGGTATATTTTATTAACGTGAGCTGATTTTGAATTCCAGAGTACATGTGTCGTACTGCCAATATATCACATCATCCTACCTAGAAAGAATGCCTGCATTATCACAGCATGTGAGTTTGAACACAAAGTGTCACCTTACAGGTATCATGACATGCGGTGCATCCGGCTTTGTTGAGCGTCTACTCTATTACGAACACAATTGGACCACGTTCGGGGGAGGGAAGCAGGGCGGGGAGGATGATATTTGTCATGACGCCAGGGTGACGTCACATAGGGAAGGGGGGGGACAGATGTCCTGTGTTAGCTGATCTAAGTAAGCAGGAAGGGGTGTGAGGGGATATTATGTCTTGAAGGTGTGGGGGTTTCATTCTGCAACCAGAAGCCAGTCAAGAGAGTGCAGAAGGGTGAGACACAAATATTTAGCAACATTGAAGACCATGCAGTACAACTAACAATGCATGTTGATTTAATGGGGGATCATGTAAAATGTACGGTTTCATAATGTGCAAGTATTACCTTTTCTCCAGATACCACACACAGAGACTCTGTGTCAATGCACTTTGAGTTCCTCAAGCATCTCTCCAGTTGTCTGTTTAGCTTCACTAGCAGGTCGGACTGCCTGTAGAGACAACACAAATAATCCTATTGTAGTCTCTATTCGACAAATGAAACATACAAGTACATGTGTTATGACTATTCAATTTTGTAAAAGCCAAAGACAATAATCAGTGGCAGTAATTAAAGTCAAAATGCAGGATTGTCTGCTAGCTTTCCTACCTTCCCACTTCAAATGCTGGTGAGGCCATGGGTGACAATTCGATGTTGAAGAACATGATTCCTTCATTTGGCCGATTCTCTTTGGGAACAACCAACTCACAGGACACCTGGGCCATGACTCTGTACAGTTGAATGAAAGGACATTGACATCAACAATAGTGGCATGATACTGAATACAGAAATTGAGTTAACAAACAGTATTGGCATTTTGCCATGCATCATTGCCTACTTAGTGAAAATCCCTCTAAAATGACATGCAACCAATTACGTAGACAATGCTCCACATGTCCCAAACTGGCTCCAAAACTATGGAATGCACTTCCCATTGCAATCAGAATCGCAGACTCACTCCCAATTTTCCATCATAGTCTGTAAACTCAACTCCATCTTAGCCCATAGCACTTGCCCTAGGCTTGACGACATTACAGGCGTATGCAAGGGCTCAATTTATGTAATTTAGAATTTAGATATAATTTTATGTAGACATAGCCAGTGGCGTCAACTCCGTGGGTGCTCAGGAGCAGAAGCACCCACTGGCAAATAATAAGCCAATAATAATAAGTTGCAGGGCGGTTGGGCACCTTAAAATATATAGGCTACTCTAAGGTGGGCACCCACTGTCGTTATAGGAACCTTCCGCCACTGGACATAGCACTCTAAAGCAGTGGTTCCCAAAGTGGGGTCCGGGGACCCCCAGGGGTACCTGAGGGAGTTCCAGGGGGGACCCATCTATTTTGTTCATGTTCATAAAGTGCTAAAGTGTTTAAAGCAGTGGTTCCCAAACTTTTTCATGTCAAGGACCCCCAAATTGACACTACTTAGCCCGTGGACCCCCATTTGAAAAGATATGCCAGGGACCCCCATAAGAGAAGACGTACACATTTAGACGTCTACATTTAGACGTACACATTTAGACGTATACATTTAGACGTCTACATTTAGACGTATACATTTAGACGTCTACATTTAAACGTATACATTTAGACGTCTACATTTAGACGTATACATTTAGACAGTGTCCCCCTGAGTGCCTCCCCAGTGTCCCCCTGAGTGCCTCCCCAATGCCTCCCCAGTGTGCCCCCCGAGTGCCTTCCCAGTGCCTCCCCAGTGTGCCCCTGAGTGCCTCCCCAGTGTCTCCTCAGTGCCTGCCCAGTGTCCCTTTTTTCAGTGTTTCCTGCAGGAAACACTGCTTGTGGTTGTAAATATATGGTTATCCGTGTTGCGAGGATGAGGGGGTACCTGGAAAAATATCTACCCCAAAAGGGGTACCTGGTCCAAAAAAGTTTGGGAACACCTGCTCTAAAGTATACGCAGAGTTTCATTGTATCGATACATTCCACTGTTAGACGGATGTTAGGTTCTTAGCTTGATTAATGATTGACCATTTGTTTTTATGAATTTGATGCAGTGATGTAAATAGGTTTTCAATGTAATGGGTCCCAGGACCCAGGGGTGGGTCTTTTAGATGGGTCCCAGTGACCTACAGAGTCCTACAGAGTACAGTACTGAGTACAGTATTGCATCCCAGGACCCCCGGAGGGTGACATAATTGCGTCATGGATGCAGGCCATTTGCATCACTGTTGATGTATTACCATGTGTTGTTCTTGCTTACTGTAAATCGCTCTAGATTAAGAGCGTCTGCCTAAATTGTAAATGCTTTGATACTGTAGTAGTCTTTTTTTCTTGTTTTTAATATACTTTTACTTTACCTCTTAACTCATTTGGGTTGTTATTAACAATGCACGTAAGACAATAAGCTAAAATGTAAATTAAGAACTTGCACACTCCATTCAAATAGATTACCAATTATACAAGGTACAAAGGGTATCCAAAATGTGTGTGCAAACACTGACCTGGTTTTTCCCAGATCAACAAAGCAGCATCCATGGTTGCTCCCAAATGAGATCTTTATGCTTCTGTAGTCATACGTCTGCCGGCCATCTAGACGCTGTAGGAAAAGGATGTAAACTGATTCAGATCTTCTCTATACTCTCAATATATATATATATATATATCGTTCAACCCAGGTTGAGCTCAAACAAGGGGTTAAATTTGTTCTACTGCTATTTGCGATGCCACCAAAATAAAAAGGGTGTAACTCCAGTCCTTACACTTATTAAAAACCACTCTTTGTGACCGGTCCCTCCCTGTAAATGTCATATCTTATCACGATAAATGCCCCCCCATTTTATTATAAGGGTAAAGGCTCCCACCCATAGATATTGTCTAATGATGAAGGCATGGAGCGATGGACCAGAGCTAGATATTGTCTGTGGCCCCATGTCTATGGTCCCACAACGACACAGGATGCAACATGCCTCCTCCTTACCTTTTTCTCTTCAATTGCTTTAAGCAAGAAGTCGCGCTCACAGTTGGATAACGGAGTGTCTTTCATTCTGTAAATTATATCATAATATTGTAATATTCTATAATTAATTGTTTAACCTAACGTTACTACTACTATAGTGGAACTCGTTGAAAAAATAAATAACATGCGTGCACCGTCGTGATGAACTCCAGCCCGGAAGAGCATGGATGGATTGTACCAAAGTAAATGTTATGATAACAAAGAAACGCCTCAAGCTGGCCCGTATGTATATACTGCATGTAAACATTTATTCTCATCTTTATCTGAAGTATAACATTGCTATGTAGACTTCAACCACTTGTAAGTTATTGAACGTAACAAGAATATAGCTCTTATTTTGAAGGGTGGTGGTGGGTACTCAGGGAAGTAGCAAAAACGTGAGATCTACAAGTTCACAGCGCGTCTCGAACGCCACGTGTTGTGGGCTTGTTTATCTGCTATTTTTAGCGCGCGGCCCCCTCGTACGACGCAGTGGCTGTTTTCTCTATGCGCGTGCGCGGTTCAGTCAACCGCTTGCCCCCATAGTGTTGCCATGTCTGGGCTTAATTGTTTTTCCGCGGGGTTTTTTAGGGCTTTATTTGAGGTTGTAGCCTAACCTAAATGTTGTCCAGTCGTGTTCATGTCAAGCCTATAAGGTCAAGTACCCCCAATTTATATCCACTGACCACCATCTGATGTTGTTCCAAGATTAATTATTTTTTTTACTGTACGTTGGGCTTGTTTTCACAGACCCGGGTTGCCAACACTGGCAACAACCGCCACAAGCAGTCAGTTCAGTTGTCCACTAGCTGTCATCCACGGCCGTTGGGGGGGGGGGCTGTTATATTTATTCATCAGGCCTCGCCTCGGTACCCCGCGACTCAAAAGTGGGACAGTATCAACGCCGAAAAAGCGAAAAATATTTTGCAAGGCAGAGGATCACACATCGATATCGCATTGATCTCCCCACATAACGCAACACTCGAGGTTTGTGTGCATGCATTTCATTCATTCATTTCATTCACTCTATCGTTCATTATCATGTCATAACACAACATCACACATTAGCAGTGTTAAGCTAAATGTGTGCTGGCTGTTCATATTTGTTTTCTGCATGGTTATTCGCTTTTTAGAGATTTAACAAGTTATTTTTGCTTAATGGACATGGTTCATTAAATGTTATCGTTTGAGGCCCGTTTAATTATGAAGTTTGTGTCCCCTATTTGCTAAAGCCCGTTATTTATTTCAGCATGAATTGGAATAAGATACTATAAGGATTCGTTAGTGATGTAACAAAGAAGGGGCAAGCTAGCGTTGGCGATTCGGTCTTCATGGGGCCCTTGAACAGCAAGTTATGTTGCAAATATCCAACTCAAAACGCGTAATTTCTGCCGAACTGGTACTTTCGAAAGGGTAGCGTGTACTACTGTAACGTCCGACCTATAACATATTGAGGAAACTGCAGGATACACACCACACACACTTCCACTTGTCAGTCACGTCATTATGCCATCCTATAGTGGTTCTAATCGCTATTCGCTAAATTGCTAACGATGGCTAGCTAATAAGTGCTATCTGTGTGCGCGCCATGCAATGCAACCATCCATCAGGCCAGCGGAGCAGGTGTCCGCTTCTCAGGGCCAGTAAGAGTTTGGCCAATAATGTACCATGGCATGGCCTTTTAGTGCCGTCGAATTAACAACTGGCGATTCTATGTGGTGTTTAAATGTTGTGACTGGCACACAGAATAGGCTACTATGGTTATACTTGATTAAGACCATTGCTGTTTGCTGCAGTGTTAAACGCGTTGCTATGGCTGTATGTATGTTGAAAGGACGTCCCAAAAAAAGTGTAGGCTACTGTAGCTCGGCGGTGGCGGCAGGCAGACATTCAGATAGAGAAGTTGATATAGTCTATCTGTTTATCAATAATGTCATGATACTTGTAATTATTTCCTGTGCAGATTGTCTTGTCGAGCAAATTACCCATCTATACAAACTAATCGTTTTAGAATGTTTACTTTTTTCTCATTTTCTCACTGTCAGATATCCTCAAAGCTAAGAAGCTTATAACCAACTCTATAATTGCCATTGGGGGGAAAAACGCAGCCCCAATAATCATTGCTATTGATCCCCAAGCAGTGAAGTACAGTAACACCACCACTCATTTTCATCCTTTTGATCCACATTCTACTTGACCCAATACAGTACTACACACAACACACACACACCGTTCTATTCTGATAATCCTGTGAGGGGATTATTATCAATAAGAGGATCATCATCATGATCAACTAATAAAAGTACTGTGCAATGCTTGATGCTTTCCAGTCTGTATTCCTGGTTTCTTCTTTGTGACATGGTGTGACAGCTGTGGTAGTTAAAGGTACAAAGACGGATAGCTGAATATTGGTATTGGGCTGAGCGATATGATAAATCAATATCACAATTATTTCAAACTTGCCTCAATTATGATTAATGATTATAATAACAGTCAAAAACACGATACATTGACAAGCTATTTTCACATTTATTGTTAAGTATTTAATCGGTTTAATGAGACTTATTTAATTCATTATGAAAAATCTATTAAACATGTTTAGTGTTGATTTGTTTATTTACAAATTAGACAAATGTATTAAAAAAAACTGCTTTTCAATTAATCTAACCCACATGAGCAAGATACATTTTATCGGTTCTAAATATCGGTTTTGATATATTTTCGGTTAATTGCCCAGCCCCACTGACTATAATTGAGCTACTGTTCATTACAGTCATTGGGAATCACAATCTTATTTTTGTTTGTGTATAGTTTAAGCCTACTAAGCTTATGCTTTTAATGCATTAATTTACTAAAACAGTCACACACAAATCATCAGATAAGCTGAAGATACTAATCATATGATTAGTTACACACGTTACCACAGTGAAATTTGTTCTCCGCATTTGACCCATCTTTTTGGACCCCCAATCCAACCCATTGATGCGGAGTGCCAAGCAGGGAGGTATTTGGGTCCCATTTTTACAGTCTTTGGTATATGACCCGGCCGGTGATCGAACCTCCCAATTTCAGGGCGGACACTAACCACAAGGCCACTGTCTGTGGGCCTATACTGCATCTGATCAGAGGGAGACATAGGCCTGTTATCTACCGGTAATCATTCTGTCAGAAGTTGATTTCACTGCACAGGACAAATAAAATCTCTGAACCCTTTTCTCACATAACCTCACTTCCTGTGTACACTTGCTCCCTTTTCCTATTTATATGCTGGGTCTGTCCTCTTTCTGTCCCTCTCCCTTCCTCCTCACCTCCGCTCCCTCCTGATCATCATCACAACGGCACCTTCCTGTCACCACCACCCCCGCTCCTATTCCTCATTACACCCCACCCCCTCACTCCTGTTGTCATGTCTCTTTCCTCCCCCGGTTCCAGATGGTGGTTGGGGGCTGGACGTGGTGCTTGCTGCTCCTCTCCCCACCCCCTCACTCCTGTTGTCATGTCTCTTTGCAGATGAAGGTGGTTGGGAGCTGGACGTGGTCCCACCCCCTCACTCCTGTTGTCATGTCTCTTTCCAGATGAAGGTGGTTGGGGGCTGGACGTGGTGCTTGCTACACCCCACCCCCTCACTCCTGTTGTCATGTCTCTTTCCAGATGAAGGTGGTTGGGGGCTGGACGTGGTGTTTGCTGCTCCTCTCCTCCCTGGCTGTGACAGCAGTGGCAGGCCAGGAACGGGAACAGCAGTCCCAGGCTGAGAGCTTAGACCTGGACACCCATGTGGACCTGGAGGAGGACATCATGACCATGATGGAGGAGGATGCGTTGGTAGAGGAGGAAGAGGAAGATGAGGAGGAGGAAGACTCCTTCACGCTAGGAAGCGAGGATGGAGAGAACAAAGACGAAGAGGCGGGAAAAGACGCGGCCGACACCAACATCTCTTTCCAGGTCAGGAATGAATGGGGTCAAAGAATGGGGTACGACTAGGACATTTACTCGTCACAGTAGGGCAATGTTATGCATCCACATAGGTTGGTATTCGAATGATCTAGCACAGTGGTAGGCAACCTTAGGCACGGGTGCCAACATTGGCACAGGGGAGGGTGATCACTGGCACTATATATATATATATATACACATGATGCCCAATTAGGCAGGCCAAACATGATAGGTCTGATTAGTCCACATTCCAGTTTCCATAAACCAAAGGTTTTGACAAAGCTGGAGTGCTGGTCATCCCATAGTAAACTGGAACAAACAGTTGACACAAAGCACATGGGCAGTGCAGTGAGTCCATGATGAGGTGAAGAACAAACAGTTGATGTTCCACAGCGTTTCTGACTTACGTTTGCTCTTGGACGCACACAGGTTGGAGGGTTGCAGAAGGTGGCAGAAAGGTGGAGGTTTAGTTTGGGAGACAGGCAGCAGTGGTTTGGTGATCTGGGCTTCAGGAAATGAGTGCAGCTAGGCCACTTATATGGCCTCCCACACCTGTGCGTGGCCAGGGAACAACCTGCCATTCAATCAGGCTTGATTGGATTGATGAGCCTCTCCATGAGCCTTTTGACAGGCTGACTGGGGAGGGAGTCTGAGAGATCTGTGTAATGATCATACATCCTGGTGTGAAAGAAAATGAAAACACAGCACTTCATGCCAAAAAGGTTGCCGACCCCTCTAGCATACTAAACTGTATACATAATATATTCGCCTTCAATTGAAACCTCCCAGCTTTTAAGTTTCTTAATTCTTTGCCATTAACTTTGCCTCTCCACAGGTAACATACAAGACCCCAGTTCCCACTGGAGAGGTCCACTTTGCTGAGACCTTTGATGACGGATCATTGGACAGGTATTAATTTACACTCAAAAGACAGTGAAACATTCCATTCCTGTCTGCTGTCTCGTGTAGCTTTGGGTGATTGCACTGGATAAACTTAAAGGTGATATAGGCAAGTTTTCAGCCAAAAATCAACATATTTATCTATCTATATTTGTGGCCTTATTCCCTCTATCTTCCCCTATATTTTGATGCTGAGCTGCTGCCCTGTAGACATACACTCTCCCTTTGTCTCCCTCTATGTGTTTGTATCTGTTTATATCCACTGTTGTTTATGTCGCGGGACGGAAGCGTCGTGTTGGGAGGAGGGTCTGTGTGGGGGGTGACGCGGAGTCTTAGCCAATTGCAGCGCGAGGCTGTGACTGTGTGTTCGACCCAGCAGTATTATAATGAAAACGCAATGCGATTTCATTGCAACTTGCAATGAAATCGCATTGGTGAAACTAAGATATGGGGATAATATTATACTTGCAATTTGCAAGTATAATATTATCCCCATATCTTAGTTTCACCATTGTTCATGTGAAATAGTATGTTTATGATGTAATATGTAAGCCTGTTGAAATTATGAGAATCGCTATGTATAGCGCATGGTTTGGTGGTCCGGCCGGCTTGAAGCTTGCATTCAACCCGTGCTCGCCAACGGTGACAAGCCGTCGCTGATCATCATAGCGATGAATAACCGTGGACAAAGTAGTTCACATGAACGATGCTGTAGTGGCTGGGGCATTTGAGGGGCAATATGTTTTATATGCACGATTACAAATGAAAGATAATTGAATTGAGAGCCAGTGAGTCTGCTCCACTACTTCCTACTTCCTCATTTGCGGGACTCGTCGTGTCAGTCTTGTGATATTGTGATTACGCTACAGTTACCCTTAAAAAAACATGTCAACTCAATGTCATTGTTGTAACTATGATATCGATAGAAATTCATAATTTTTTAATGTCATATTTAGCCATACGAGCGCAATATCCATAGCGTCCCTCCCAGCAGCAACAACAACCCCATAGCCTGAAGTGACCTGGCTCAGCCAATAGAATGACGGGGGGAGGGGGGTGGAGCTAGATTTTAATTTGTTTGGAAACACTCGATCAATTCTGTGTACAAACACTGAAAACTTGCCTATATCACCTTTAACAAAATAATCTTTGTAATAGAATGTCAGGATTATTTCATTGGACGCTACCTTTTGTTGATCTCCACAGGTGGCAGGTGTCAAAGACGGTGAAGGACGATGCTGATGATGATATTGCCAAATATGATGGTTTGTTCCTTTTTTGTCCCCTACCCCCTTTAATGTGGAACCATGCACAATGCTTGTACAGTAATACGTGAAAAGTGAAAAGGTTTTTTCTCATCACAATCGAGACATTGGCTTTTTTTATTTCCATGTTGAGAAATGTTCATACATTTTCAAACATTTTTCAAAAATAGCAGAAATAGCACATGTAAGCTTGTAGATCAACTATTCTGCTATTTTGTAAATGTCTTGGAAAGAAACTATTATTAAATGTGTCAGTAATATCTTTGTATGTTTAAGTTATTTGTCATATCTGCCCTGTGCAATTTATGATTACGAATCAAAAGGCAAAGAGAAATACAAATTGTAACGTTCCAATGTTCAATGCAAAAAGAAACGCACAATTAAATTATTTATGTGGTAATTAATCGTCGACTTAAATGTATAATTGTGACATTTGTGCTGATCTGCTGACTGTCTTCCCTCACCCCTCTGGTGATCTGCTGACTGTCCTCCCTCACCCCTCTGGTGATCTGCTGACTGTCCTCCCTCACCCCTCTGGTGATCTGCTGACTGTCTTCCCTCACCCTTCTGGTGATCTGCTGACTGTCTTCCCTCACCCCTCTGGTGATCTGCTGACTGTCTTCCCTCACCCTTCTGGTGGTCTGCTGACTGTCTTCCCTCACCCCTCTGGTGGTCTGCTGACTGTCTTCCCTCACCCCTCTGGTGGTCTGCTGACTGTCTTCCCTCACCCTTCTGGTGGTCTGCTGACTGTCTTCCCTCACCCTTCTGGTGGTCTGCTGACTGTCTTCCCTCACCCTTCTGGTGGTCTGCTGACTGTCTTCCCTCACCCCTCTGGTGGTCTGCAGGCAAGTGGGCCGTGGAGCAGCTGAAAGAGAACAAGGTTCCTGGAGACCAAGGCCTGGTGCTCAAGTCCCGGGCAAAACACCATGCCATCGCCGCCCTGCTGGACAAAACCTTTGTCTTCGAAGATGACTCCTTGGTTGTACAGTGAGTTCACACTGTCGTACTACGTTATCCATCAGCCAGGGCACCCTTTGGATTCGCATGGTTTTCATATTAAATCCATAATTTCTGTAATCTATGTACTGTAACTCATCTGATGAACAGACCAAAAAGTATGTTTGTGTCCTAGGTATGAAGTGAATTTCCAGGATGGCATTGACTGTGGTGGAGCATACATCAAACTCCTCTCTGACTCTGGCAGCGTGAATCTGGTTTGTATACATTATATGAGGACAGTTTATACATGATTTCAAAACTTCAAATCCAATTGGCATTGTTGGTATATCGCCTTCTGTGCAATACATTTACTGTAAGCATCCTTGGCTTCATAGTCACAAAAAACATTTTATGCATCTCTAGACTAAGCCATACTGTACTTTCATAAAAATATACATCAATAAATAAACCTAAAACTTTATTAAACTTTATTATTCAGAATATATCGTTCAAAATATAATAATTTACTGTTTGAATGTAGATTCCCTCAATCAGAAAGCCATTCATTCTATTTGGAAATGTCAAACTGCAGAGAGTTTTACTGTGTTGATTTAGCTGGAGTTCTATAACTACAGCTAGAGTTAAGACTATTTATGATGAATATATACTGTAACCATAGCAGTGTTGACATGCATGATCCATGTACTGTAGCTACAAGTGGTCCTGGTGAAATACAAGGCTCTTCTGTACTAAATAAATACTTGAATTAATATCTACATTTTGGTTGTGTGGAACCATAGGAGCAGTTCAACGACCGTACGCCCTACACCATCATGTTTGGACCTGATAAGTGTGGGGAGGACTACAAGCTACATTTCATCTTCCGCCATCAGAACCCTCAGAACAAAGATCTGGAGGAAAAGCATGCCAAGAGGGCTGACGTCGATCTCAAGAAGTTCTACACAGACAAGAAGACCCACCTCTACACTCTGGGTAAGTGGTCTAAACTAAAGGGTTATCTTGCAACCCAGATTTCTCCAACAAATTAAAAATAAAGCACAAGAGCAGTAAAGTGTGTGTTTACTGTTCAGATGAGCATGTATGTATAATGAACAATGTCTCCTTTCAACCTGTCCATTCTCTTAACGTGAACCTGTGCACATCTAAATTGCTGCATGTGTGTTTCTCTAATTCCGTTCAGTCCTGAACCCAGACAACAGTTATGAGATGTTCATTGACCAGTCCAGTGTGAGCCGCGGCAGCCTGCTTCATGACGTTGTGCCTCCCGTTAACCCAACCAAAGAGATAGATGACCCCAATGACTCAAAGCCAGACGACTGGGATGAGAGAGCAAAGGTTCCTGACCCAGAGGCCATCAAACCCGAGGACTGGTAAGCGGATCTCCCAGAATGTATTTTGACTGGAATGAACTCTGTTCAAAACCAAGCATTTTACTTTTTAATTTCATTCAGACTTTCTTATATATATCCATAATGTTATACCGGGGGCCGGGGTAACTTGTATAAAGAGAATAGGCTGCTGTGACCGTTTTGTGACAGCTTGTGTTTATGTGTATATCTAGAGATTCAAGTTACACATATTATCTTTACAGTGTTCACATGTCATAGTTTTTGAACGGTAGCTAACTGTAGCTGTGTTCTAGGGATGAGGAGGAGCCAGCAAAAATGGAGGACCCTGATGCTCTGAAGCCAGAGGGCTGGCTGGATGATGAAGCAGAATTTGTCTCTGACCCTAGTGCTGATAAACCTGATGACTGGTAGGGATGGAAAATAAATGTCAAATTGAAACACTGTGTTACCCATCCGTCTCAATTATCTCACCTCACTGCTCTCTTCTTTATTTCTCACTCTGCCCATAGGGATGAGGAAATGGATGGAGAATGGGAGGCCCCTCAAATTCCTAATCCAGCCTGTGAGACTGCCCCGGGCTGTGGAGAGTGGAAGCCACCCATGGTCAACAACCCCAAGTATAAGGGCAAGTGGAAGGCCACACTGGTGGACAACCCCAGCTATCAGGTAACGGGGAACTTCTGATTATTCTACCAAATTAAACGTATAATCCTTGCCACACAGAGCTAGATCATTAACCAGGTAGAGCTGGTAGAGCTTTCTCTTCTATGATGCTTTTATCTCTTAAATTGATGCAAATTAGTCACATGAATTAAATGCTCCTGGTTTGTAAGGAACTTTTATTATTGATACAAACATGAATTCCCTCCACCACCCAGGGAGTTTGGAGCCCCCGTAAAATTGACAACCCAGACTACTTTGAGGACCTAACACCGTTCAAGATGGTGCCATTCAATGCTGTCGGCCTGGAACTGTGGTCCATGACCTCCGACATCTACTTTGACAACTTCATCGTCACGTCGCACAAGGAGGTGGCTGACCGCTGGGCCTCTGATAGCTGGGGGCTGAAGAAGCTGGTAGCCAGTGCCAACGAGGTACTCTATGAGAATGCATACAACCTCACATACACTACGCTAAACCTTGTTTACGCTACACTAAACCTTGTACGGTCCTGTTCGGCGTTTGGGGGGGGCTGGGCTGGGCTGCGCTGTCAATCTCGCATCAGGACCCGTGGGACATTACATTTCGGTTCAACACTTGCCTTCAAATCATACTTCAAATACATAAAGCTGTTGCATTTGTATATTGGCACAAAACCATCTGTTTCTGTGGATAAATTGGTATGGCATTGTGCTGTCACTGCAGGGTTCAGACGTTAAATTGTACTCATTTCCAGCTAAGTTTGAGATGTAGTAATTAACCTGCTGTGGGTCAGGCTGTAGTCTGACGTCTTTATTTTAGACTATTATTAATTTAGCTTTAAGTAATCAGGCAAACATGTTCTCTCCTTAGTAAATTAATAGCAGATACTGTAGATAATGATGCGCATCTGTGTAGTTATGTGTTGTTAGCCTAGCTTAGCCTCAAACCTCAAAGATATAAAACGCTGTATGGCAGCTGGGCTGGCTTGGGTGTCAAGCTGATGAAATAACATTACTTTCAACATCCCCAAACTCATAATATGCTCTCTACCTGTGCTCAAACTGGTTGTTGCATTATTAATCAGTTACAAAGTAAAACAAACACATCTGATCAAGTACGAGAATCCATAGAACGAGAATCACTATGACAGTTACGCTCCGAGAAAAGACGCCAGAGCGGAAGTAGGGGGTGTGGCCATGAATTCCATGTTTACACAACTAATTATATAAGGCTTCCTTGAGACTTGTTGACTAAACCCACTAACTTATAAACTTTGGAATGGATACATGGACTTTTGCATACCCTTTAACAAGTATACAGACAGACACTTGATCAATATAGCAGAGACAGAGCTTTCGCCTTTGCTGCCCCAACCCTGTGGAATGCCCTCCCTAAGGCACTCAGAGATGCCCCCACCCTTCAAACCTTCAAATCCACCCTCAAAACCCACCTCTTCAAAATTGCCTTCCCTAGCTAACCCTTTTCACTGTCTTTTAATGTTCTGTGTTATTTTTCCTTTTTCTATTAAAGTTGTTTTTAATTTGTTGTTACCTCTGTAAAGCCCCCCCATGTAAAGCGTCTTTGGGTACTCAGAAAAGCGCTATATAAGTTTGAGATATTATTATTATTAGAAGAGAAGGTGAAGAAATGGTTCATGCTGACTCTTTGTCTCTCTTTGTCCCTCCCTCCCACCAGCCGGGGGTGTTTGCCCAGCTGATGATGGCTGCTGAGGAGAGACCATGGCTCTGGGTGATTTACATACTGACAGTGGGTCTGCCTATAGGACTGCTTGTACTCTTCTGCTGGCCAAAGGTACACAAACCAAGGACATTGAGGAGACTGAGTAATTTTTACATTTCGCTTTGTATTGGATTATTAAGACAGACTCAATCTAAATGCAGGTCCGCAAGTAAGTTTGGCTTTGGAAAAAAAAATCTAAGCCATTAGACGGACAGCACTTTATATACAATAAGTGAATACATAAAGATGTGTGCGTTATAACTACTGATGGAAGCGCAAAACACAATTTTACCGGTACAAAAATGAATGCTTGTGTAATTAGGCAGCAGAGAGGCCCATCCTTTTTTGGGCCTGCAGTGCATATCCAACACAGTGAATGGTCAATCATTTGAACAACAGAACTAGAATATGGTAGATGTATAAGGTGTTGGCCTCTGCTGCAACCATGAAATCAGTCATGAATCCTTTCAGTTGGCAGATTATCTGGACACAGTCATACTCATTTTAAGGTTCCTCTCTCTTCTTAGAACAGAGAGGAACAATATATATTGTAAAACATGGTTTTGGTTTGTTTTTTTAATGTGAGAGAGGATTTTCATTGAAAGGTCTAAAGAAGAAAGTTGACAGTGAAAACATTATATTCAAAGAATGTAATGCTTACACCCTACCCGGCTTCATCAATGTAAAGCCATTGCTGTCCATATCCTACCAATAGAGAACCAAAGTCTGATGTAATATACACATCCTACCTGGGTCGCATTTTATCCCCCATTCTGAATTCCTATAGACTTTTTATTTTATTTTATATATGTCAAATAACTGTGTTATAAAAGAATGATCGGTTTCAATCATATGGATATTAAGAATCAAGTCAATCAACTGGCGGCGAGAAAACACTAATGTTACTGCTACTGAATTAGTAAAATCTTTGCCAGAAACATACTATTAAATAGAGTGACTGACCATCGTAAACCATACAGAGCCACCTCCCCGACTATCGCAGAGACAGTTTGTTTATCTTTGGACCCCAATTCTTATACCAGACGATTCTACGATGACCCTATGTTAAATTCTTCATAGAAAAATTACTTCCACAACCCAGGGGATGAGTGAGTGACGTCAGGACTTCGGTACTCTATGAGGGCCTGTCGGTCTGATATTTTAAATTATTTCAAATAATTTGGCGGGGTAGATGTTAACGCCCACAGGAAGGTTCTGTCTGGTCCACCACATGCCGCCTGTTACCTTGCCAAGTCCTCTGACTTTTTGTGCAATCCTGATAATTCTGTACTGCTCTCCTATGAATTGTATCATGAATATATCAAATAAATCAAATCAAAATCAAATTAATCTAAATGTCCTCTTGCTCTCCTTCACAGAAATCCGACGATGAATATGAGTACAAGAGGGTAGATCTCCCTCAAGCACCTTTAGAGGAGGATGAAGAAGACGATGAGGAAGAGGAGGAAGGGGTAGAGGAGGAAGAAAAAGTGGCTGATGTCCCAGTTACAGAGAATGCAGCAGGTTAGACAAATAGCACCACACACAAAGTACATGCATGTCAACTCTCGTTGGTATTGAGTTTGTTCGATTATTTGGTACCATATCGGCAAATAATCTTTTTTTGCCAGCAAGGTAATCTACAGTATATTCAGTGTTGTTTAACTTCTGTCAGAAGCGTAATACTAATAAGATGAATAGTAGCTCCTACAAATGGGAGTTATGGTAACGTTGAGTGATTTCAGAATGGACGTTATGAAAGAGCCATGCTCATTATGCCGTCCCTTCCGATCCCCTCTCTTTCTATCACCCTCTTGTAGAAGCAAAGGAGAAAAAACAGGAGGCGGAGAACATCACAGAGGAGGGTGGGGATGATCTAGAGGGAGATGAAGGTGAAGAAGACAACGAGGAGGACGACGACGACGACGACGAGGAGGAGGTGGTGGATGAGGAAGAAGATGAGGAGGAAGATGAGGAGGAGGAGGAGGAGGAGGAAGGGGAAGAGAGCAAACCCCATGAGAGAAAATCAGAAGATGAGGTCAGTGTTCATCCTTCTTACTGATGGCCCTATACTGACTGACTGTATGAACAAATGGCTGGGGTTCCTTCCTATACACACTGTATACTGTAGGAACCCCTGCTATTTGATCACACAGTGATTCTTAGGGTTGCACCGAATTCAGCCGAATAGTGGCAAAAAAAAGCATATTCGGCGGTATTTGTAATCTACTGTTTTGTTATGATGACGTGATCAAAATGTAATTTTAAGTTGCCATTATCATGTAGCTCTACAACAAAGTTATGGCCATGACAGCATTGGTACAAAAACTTGTAAAAAAAATATATATATATATAATTTATATATAATATAATATAATATAATCATATTCTGTATTTTTTTTTCCTATGTTCGTTATTCTGTTTCGGCCAAGAATTTCCCATTCTGTGCTTCCCTAGTGATTTTAAAATGTATTAATTTCAAGACAAGAATGCCCAGAGCATCACCCTCAGTTGATACAATGTTCATCTCTGCAGACATCTCTGGGGACCCCAATCTACATTCTATAGAATTATCAGTATTATTTTAATGCCGAGAGGCTGACCAAAAGGGTGCATTTGTTTACCAGGCTACTGTCAAACAATTAGAAAACATTTGCTGTTTTCCGACTTGCTTTCACTGACCAACGCAAGAAGTGAAAGCATGTTTGCAGAGTGGGTGCTGTGCCACTTTTGGGACATCCACACCATTTCCATATAATAAGGACGTTGTGTAACCTTTTGTCAACAACTTTGGCCTCAATACTTGATATGGATAAATCTAAAAACGTATGAAACAAACGTTTATCATCGTTATAGACATTAATAATATCACAATTCGCTGTCGAGATCGTTTTCTCGCCCAGCTTTAAGTCTCACTCACACTAACACACCAGAACCAGGCTGAATCACAAAATGCTAAATAAGCCTAATTGTTATTTATATTTGAACATACAGAACAAATTCCTGTATGGCCTACATCTTATGGACCAGCAATAAAATGCTTCAGAGTTATTGTAACAAATTGAAAGTCAAAGATTATTTGAAATAATGCTTGCACGCATATTCCATTTAAATTCTCAGGCTTATATTCCCAATGGACGATGTTTGTTCAGATTTATTCAGCAGACAAATGAGGTTTGCAGGAATACAGTTTGGTTTGCAAAACACATCACGTGGGATAACACTACATCTCTTTACTCTCTCTTTGTCTGTCTTGCTGTGTCATCCAGCCAAAGGACAGCAGCGACGCCATCGGAGACAGCCACAAACAGGCCGTGAGAAAGAGGAGGGTACGGAAGGACTGAGGATGCGAACCACGCTCTTTCCACCTTTCTCTTCCTCTCCTTCCAGCATGCCCTGATGACTGAGGTGGAAGGGCTGCCGAGCCTTGCCTCCTCCACGCTGAACAGCATGCGTTTCCTCCAGCCAACCGGTAGTCTGCAACCATCCACCAACTACAATACCATATCTGCTGCATCTCTCTTCTCCATGGCATCCACCTCCTCTCAGCCTCTGTCCCTCAGCTACACTATTCTAAGGTCTCCATGTTTCCTCTGAGTGACAGTGCGTCATCTCCCCTCCCTCCAGTTTTCCATTCCCTCATCCACAGCCATTGAATGAATGGCCCCCAATAACTGCCTTTTTGGAAATCTTGCTTCTTTAGCTTCCATCCATTTCCTTTATCCTCCAAAGCGTGCGTGCGTGCACGCACACACACACACACACACACACACACGTGCACTCATTAGCCTGTGCCCTCCATCTTTCTCCCTTAAGCCCCATTTAAGCTTTCCAGTCTTCCTTTCTGAACATAGTTCATTGGAGTTTTTACTGTTGGCTTTTTATGATCGTGCGATCTGACTGCTCTGAGAGGGCCGAGACCGCGGACAGCCTCTGTGCCTCTGTAAACTAGTTGTATAATACCGCTCATTACAGAGCACACAGGCGCCATCTCACGAGTGACATTCTTTGGTTTTCTGCAGCCACTCTTTGGTGAAGCATATCTGAGGATGCAGGTAGTTAACTTTGTTTTTTCCTTAGTTAAATTAGTTTTAAGCCTCGAGCTGAGGCAAATTGCTTTTGAGATGTGACCATAATGACAAAATGTTACCTCTTCAAGAAAATCATGCTGATTTAAATTCACTTGTAAAGGGAGTCGGGGGAGTGTCGGTTTTTTCTTTTGTTTTGTTTTTTTACTAAGTTATAGAAAACTGAAGATCAAAAGGATCAGCACTGATTATACTATTTATTCATGTTTTAAAACTGTTTATTCATGTTTTAAAACTATTGTTCGTTTTCTGCCAGTTTGAGAATTAAAAAATATTGACAATGCCAATTTTGGGTGTCTTTAGGTCTTTCTTTTTTATGACCAACTGTTTATTGTTTTCAATACAAGCCGTACAATAAACAGGAAGTACACAAGATTGTATAATCCTAAATAAAAGGTGAATAAAAAGATATAATAATATAAAAGGAAACATAATACTAGCAGTAGATACTAGATACAGCACACTGTACATCCAAATAAATCACACAATCAGGTAACAGATTACCAAACATCTGGATCGAGTTTATTCTTACCTCTATTGCTGACCACAATACAATGTCTTAATTCTCCCATTCTGAGCATATTTCTCGACCTGATTAATAAGATGGGAAGGCAATTTCTCATATGCTGCTACAGTCCCCAGTTGACAGAACTACAGGTATATGTCCACTGGCAGCATGAACCAGGACTGTCCGACTCCTACCCAGCACGCGTTGTACTAGTCCAATCTGCCTCTGGCCTATGGGAGATCGTACAGTGGTAGGTGATCAACCAAAATGTACTTTTGGGCAGGACCACAGGAGATGTGACAGAGTGCCATCATTATCATTACATCTCCAGCACTCTGGACTCAGTTCATCAGTTTAGCTCTGAATAACTTTGAAGGAGTCAAGTTGATTTTATTTAAAACTTTAAACTGGACCAGTCTTGTCCGGTTCTTGCTGGACTTTTATTTTATGAAATGCATTCGTTTTTCTCCAGAAAATGACATTTCTTAAAGGGATAGTTCAGATTTTTTGAACTTAAGTTGTATGAAATACTTGCCAGTAATATAGTGGTTGCAACTGTATTAATTGATTGCCCTAGTCCTGTGGTGGGAGTTCTGCTCTGATTTTGGTGAAATATCAAGTAGTTCCGGTCATTTTGTGGGGGGTGCTGGGGGCCACGCAGTAAAAATAAATTAATCCACAAAACTAACGTAATTTGTATTGTTGACCTATGTCTAAAATATTAGTGCAACTTTCGTTCATTGTTTACCCCTCTATCACACGGAACTATGTTTTTTGTGTCCATATCACTACACCGAAAAAATAGTTCCATGTGATAGAGGGGTCAAAGTTCAACAAAAGTCGCTCTAATATTTTAGAAATAGGTCAACAATACAAATTACGTTCGTTTTGTGGATTAATTTACTTTTACTGTGTGGCCCCAGTGCCCCCCACAAAATGACCGGAACTACTTAATATTCACTAAAACCAGAGCAGAACTCCCACCACGGGACTCGGGCAATCAATTAATACAGATGCAACCACTATATTAATAGCAAGTATTTCATACAACTTAGTTCAACAAATCTGAACTATCCCTTTAATCCATTTACCATCTTTGGGTCTTTGTTTTGCCACTGAATTGCATTGTTTGAGCCTAGGCCTGTTTTGAAATGCTGTACTTTTAACTTGTTTTATGATATAAAACACTGAGAAGCCTGCAGTGCATATCCAACACAGTGAATGGTCAATCATTTGAACAACAGAACTAGAATACGGTAGATGTATAAGGTGTTGGCCTCTGCTGCAACCATGAAATCAGTCATGAATCTTTTCAGTTGGTAGACAGTGCTGTTCCAAAATATCTGGACTACCTGAAATATTAATTCTGGAATGCTTACGTGAGAAAACAGGTTTATGCAAATTTATTTTCTATTACTGTCTCAAGCTTTTGTAGGTTCTTGTTCTTGCCGAGTGATGGCAGATTTTCCTGTTTACATGTTTGCTAATTGTACACATGCTCTTGGAAGTAAAACAATATTTAATACAAAAAGTGTGGTTTTTACTTCCTTGGTTTCAAGATATACTGTAAGCAGTTGGAAAAGTTACTCTAAAATTAAATGAACACAAACTTTTACTGTGTATGAATTCATAATTCATAGTCATACCCATACTTCCAAGTAGTGAACATCACACGGTGTGTAGTTGGGGGCCCCGGGGGAAAAAAAGGACCGTTTGGTTCAGATTCTCGCAAATTCGCCAAATTTGGCACAGATGTTGTTTCTGGTGCAACATGCCAGATTCTACCCCCATTTTCTTTTCTCATTATAAGCTATACTTGTATGTATCAATGTTTCACAATTCAAAACAATCAGATTCTGGTTTCATCTCAATGATATGAGGTCAAGTTTACCCCTCTAAGTTAACATAAAGTGTCATTTTGTGTCATAAAAAAATAAAATGGTATCATTATTTATCGGAAATAATGTTTTGCCATTTAACCTATTTTCAAACTTGTCTGAGAGACAAGGCAGGAGTCAAACAGTAACAACATGTGCTGTGTTTGCTGAATCAGCCTGCCAGTTAAAACAGGTGAAGGTAGCCTAATGAGGCTGTACTGGTGATTCATGGTGCACATACAAAAGACAGGTAAGTTGTAATGTTAGCAAAAGTGCATGAAAGGGGACTTTCCACTATATGTGCAAGCATGTGACGAACTCTGCGGCTGGTTTCACGCACTGGACCACACAAACTACGCACGTTGGCTGCCAGTCCATGTCCGTGACATGGTTCAGATAGCTGATAAACACCCTCAAGTACATGCTGAATTCATGAAGGGCAACTTTGTTGTGCAGAAATCAGCTAGAAAGTTCAGCCTCATGGCCAAGGACCAAGCACATGAGCAGTCCAACAAAAGCCTCCAGGCGCATGGCGGAGCCGTTGGACTCTATGAGAATCCTGAAGCCCTTACATTGTTTATGCTGGCTGGACCTGATTGCACACGGATAGTTGAGGAGTTTGAGGCCATCAATGACCCACCAACGTCATCCACTGCTCATCATGAGGAAGGACATAACTTGCAAGTAAAGTTTCGCAAGGATGTACTCTCGTTCATCGATGTGGTACAGCAGCTAGGCTTGCTACAAGCCAGGAGCTTATTGCACTCGATACACAGAATGTCATGGAGCCGGCAGTTGTTGCTTCTTTATCTCAAATCCATGAAGCCGGCCAGACCATTCACGCAGCATAATATGCTGCGTGAATGGTCTGGCCGGCTTCATGGATTTGAGATTTCCTTGACATATTATGTCAAGGAAAGATTGGAAATGGCTTCAGTACCAGTATCTGATACCGTCAAGCGGAAAAACATGCTAACATTCGCCAACCGAACTGGAAAAAAGGTACAAAGGACAGTGGCATACAGAAGCAGAACATGGTTTTAATCACACAACTGTTCCTTTCACTCCAGTCACGTCCCAATGCTGACATGACAGACTTCTTTCAATTCGAAAATCAGAGAGAGCCACCGAGCCTGGCGGACAGAGGGTCTCTGCGATCTGGGACAAAGTCTGACATTCTTCAATGCCTCAATGCTAGCACAGGTCATGCAGCTTCTGCCAAACAAGCTACCGTTGTGGTGTTGGATATGGCAGCAGTCATCCACATGGTGCGCCCCACAACAGCAAAGACATTCAGCGAGTATGTCTTGCTCAACATTACACCATTTCTGGAGGCCCAAATGACAACTAGTACCCAACGCATTGATGCTGTATGGGACAACTACCCAGAGGAAAATAACCTAAAATATCTTACACAGAAACGGCGTGGGAATGGTTCACGGACAAAAGTCGGTGATGGTAGCACTCCAATCCCTAAGCATGAATGGAGTGGCTTCCTAAAAAACGAGGACAACAAAAAGGAGCTCTTCTCATTCATCAGCACACAGATCTCAAATAATGACATGCGTGGAAAGCTCCTTCTGACTACCCGCTTTGAGACTGTGCTCTCCAACATGCCTTGTGATGTCACAAAACTACAGAAGTGCAACCATTCTGAGGCAGACACCAGGATCCTCCTGCATCTGGCACATGCAGCAGAGCAGGGTCATACAACAGCCTTTGTTCGCACCGTAGACAGCAATGTTGTCATTTTGGCAATCCGGTTTTTCGAGACCCTTGGCCTAACCGAGCTCTGGGTGGGTTTCGGTACTGGTCGAAAATATCGTGACATACCAGTCCATACCATCTACTCTGATCTCGATCCATCAAAGTCATTGGCACTACCCCTCTTCCACAGCTTAACAGGGTGTGACACAACTTCCCAGTTTCTTGGATGTGGCAAGAAGACAGCTTGGGCAGCCTGGAGAAGCATACCAGACCTCACCAACACCCCTGACCTCTTCAGTCTTGAGTCTGTGCATATGCAGAACATTGAACGATTTGTCGTGCTCATGTACAGCAAGGGGTGTGGTGCAGCTGGTGTCAATGAGGCCAGACATTGCCTCTTCACCACTGGAAGTAGATCACTGGAAAACCTCCCACCTACCCAAGCTGCACTGTTCCAGCATGTCAAGCGAGCGCTACTGCAGGCAAGTTTCTACTGGAATCAGGCAACCTCGGTCCAGCAGGAAATTCCTGACTTCAGTGAGTGGGGCTGGCACAAAGATGGCACATGGCAACCACTGTGGACCACTCTTAGTGATGCATCAGCAGCATGTGACCTTCTTGTGCGCTGTGGCTGCCTCTAGGGATGCATGGGAAGGTGCAAATGCCACCGTATCGGTGTCCGATGCACAATCCTCTGCAAATGCGAAGGTGGGTGCCTTAATAATGAAGATGACAGCCAGTAACTCCACACCTTGCAAGGGATGGAGACACAAAGAATGTGAAAGACAACATTGTGATCTAACATTTTGATTTTAGCAAGTTTTACGGAGTAACTATTTTGATTACATTGTCCCCTACTGTTGTTTACTGTTGTTGAAGTTGGACTTGTATTAGTTTGTTGTTTATAATAAACAATCTACTGTTTTGAGTTGTGAAACATTGATACATATGTACAACTACAACTTATAATGGGAAAAAAAAACGTTTTGGGGGTAGAATCTGGCATGGCGCACCAGAAATATTGGATTTTACCCCAATATTACCTTTATATACTAACTTTGATGAGTAAACTTGACCTTGAGGGGTAATCTTGACCTCAAATCATTAAAACAACACCAGAATCAGATTCTACGACCCAGAAACCCCCTAAAAAGTGGTATCATTTATGATTCTATGACTTTCCGTTTTTTTCGGGTGGCAGCCATATTGGATTGCGCAATATGGCAGTACCATGGGGCGCCAATCTTGGCACCCATCTTAAAATGATTAAGTACGGTGTGGACAACATCTGTGCCAAATTTGGCGAATTTGCGAGAATCTGAACCAAAATATCCCCGGGGCCCCCGACTAGTGGTGCCGGTGTCTCCTCCATGTTTAGTTCGTCTCTCAGTCTGACTCCACTCTCAAACTACCCAGTTTGTTCTGCGTTCCGGACAGTTTAAGGCCCGCCCTTCCGCATCCGATACTTCACACGTAAGAAACTCGATCCCAACCCAGTCTACCATTATAAATAAACACTCAAGCCCACAGTATAAAGCACATGAAAATAACTAGTTACTTTTGAAAAGAAAGTCAATGTAATAGTACTCAAAATGTGAAAGTAACTAGTTACTTTATCGTTACTGGAAAAAAGGAATATTACTTAAAGTAATGTTACTTTCCAACACTAAGAAATAAAAATGCAAACATACTTTGGATTCTAAAGTATGATTCTTCTAAAGTTTATAAAACACCACAAAATTATACCACCTGTACCTTTTTGGTAATAGCATTTTCTATCAAGTAACTATTACACACATACCGGTAGATTAAGTAAGCAATAAAATCCCCAGAGAAATAAATTATATTTTATCTTTATTAAAACAAACATCAGAAGGCAATTGAGTTAACATTTACATGGCATCTACACACAGGCCTTCTAGGGAGGTGTGTTCTGTAGGGAGGGCATAGCATGCCAAAGGGAAACTGAATAAATATAAGCATATACTGTAACTGCTCAAATATAATTATAACAGGATTCATGAAGTGTGCAGTGTGCCCATCTGAAAATGTTATGTTTCCATACTTTTACAATAGCACCAGAAATAAGTCATTCTTGATATGCAAGTACCGGTATTTAATAAATTCCAACTTTCTCAAGTCCAAATGAACAAATCTGCCCGATTCAAGCCGAAAGTTCAATGTTGAGATTACATTCCATATCATTGCCTTGTTCCTCCAATTTCCTTAAACCAGAGTTCTACTCAGTAGCGCACGGGCACCATGCACTGGAATTAGCAGATGTACAAGCTCAATGCATCACATGCATTGTGAGATTGTACATTTGCTATTACCTAAGTATGAATCAGGCATTAGACCAAGGCAGTGTGGGCCTTTGAGGCTCCACGCTCCCATTTACACTTGCAGAATTGTGATCAACCATATACTGTATCTAATATGGGATCAGCACATCACATTTGATGTTCCTGGTAAATATTCTTCCAGGCAGTGTTCTTCAGCCTGGGTGAGTGGATCAATAGCACTCAAGGCCTCTAGTTTCCTTCTTCCTTTTACAGTTAGAGGGGGAAGCTGGCCTGCCCCTTTTGTCTACTCTTCCATTAACTGTCTTTCGCTTCAGTTCCTCCACGTCTCATTCTGCCGTTGCCTCACTAATACTTAATATGATTTGCACTGATTTGCACTGTCCTTTCTCCTGCAACTACAAGGATAGGAAGTACCTTATTTTCAATTAAACCTTGACATCACATCTTTGTCACGGTTGTACGGTTGTTTTATTAGAAAGTTAAATTCTAACATTTGTTTGGACCCCAACAAGGACTCGCTTTTTGGGACAACAAACGGGTAAATTTAACGGGTCACCAATGTTTTTGTTTAAATACAATATCGTATTGTCAAAGGATTTAGTTTTATAACAAAACAGCAATAAAAGGTGAATCTATGTACATTTCTGACCACTTCAGTTTCCCTGTGCTTCCGCTTTCCAAGCATGCCGTAGTGGCAATCAAACAAACCGGATACCAATTCCCTGTGCATACAAAACTGTATAGTCGCTTTACCCATTCTGCTATCAAGTTATTTGATTCAACCATATTTCATAAGACATACACTTAGACAAAAAGAAAAGAACAACAGTGTTCAAGGCGTCTGTTACTCACACATGAATGAATTACATGACCATGCGATTCATATTTGATTCATCATTAATACAGTCCAGTTCAATCCAGATTAAACAAGTTTTGAAGTACAGAAATGAAATCATGGCATCATTAGGACATCCAAGATCCAACCAAAAATGCAGATCCGGCTTACATAGAAATACAGTATATAAATAAACAAACAAACAAATCAGTGTTTAGAAGGAATTTTAGGTTTGCGCCTTCTTATGTGACGGATTAAAGTTTTGCCACATTGGACAATACTATGCTGTGCCAAGTTACATATTTAAGAGAAAATGTAGCAACTTTAGCAAACTCAACGTTTCTCCATCTGAATTTTAAATGTAACGTGGATGGACAGCGTGCATATTAAAAGAAAAAAGGAAAATGTATTTGCAAATACTATTTACTCCAAATCTGACCGTGTGAGAATGAACCCTATGTACAAATACCCCGTGACCACTTGTCTTGCCAGTTGTTCTGTATACAAATTTAGTTTTTCTTTTTTTTTCCACTGTTGTACTAGTGATCCAAGGATGACCTTTAGTCTCTAGGAAGGAGAGAAAGCTGCTACAAAATAGAGCTGGCCAATACTGTCGTTAAATCAGTCCGTTATGTCCATGTCTTAACATAGTGAGGTCATTAGGATTTATGGGGAACATTGTTGATATTGAACATGAATCCTATCACTGTATTCTATTGTGTAAAGATCGTAACAGAGCACTTGAAATACATGTTTTACGTAGGCTGGCAGAGACACAATGCATTGGCAAGTGTTTTGTTTTCTTCTTCAGATTTTCATGTCATCACAATAGAATTCACGTTGAATATCATCTTTCAAGTTGAATATCAAAGTTCTCCCTTTTTAACTGTTAGTTTGCATTTTTGATTCAAGTAAATTTGATTAGACTCATTTGACTTTAGTAAAGACCCAAGTCTGTTAAGGAAACAACTTCATCTCTATGTCTCTGTGGTGGGTTTACTCTTCCCTGGTGTTTGTGATTATCCAGGGCTTCCTTACTTCCGTTTGCCCTTGGTGTCGGTAGTCTGGAACACACTGGAGGCAGACATCAGGTTTTCAATGTATTGACCGAGAACCTGGTTCTCTGACTTGAGCTTAAGGTTCTCCTCCTTGACCGCATCCACTCGTGCCGACAGGTCTGCAACATAAAATGGGGAAAGTCAACAAAGATTATTCCAAAACAGAATAAAACATCCATTTTCCAATCCAATTGACTGCCATGATTCAGGGTGTTTTTCACCAACCTTTGGTAATCATAGATTAGAATGTCATATCATATTCTGCGTGGCTCCATTCTGTGCACGGGTGCTCTTAAATGACGCACACAGGTGTGCTAGAATCGGAATCCATGATCCATATCCATACACAACAATCTGTTTGAAAGCTACAGGCTCTGGTGTAGAATGAGCGCTGTGTGCAGTTGTCCATTAGGACTGCATTATATACAGTATATTGTACAAGTACAGCCCCTGGATATAACTTTAGGTCAAGATGGTAAGAGAAAAGAATCCGACTATGAAAGATGATTCGTTATTGGGGCACTGATGGCAGGAGCCTGCTGGGCTCTTGATTCAATAGGAACAGTGACTAACGTGACATCAACCCTCAATCCCATCTATGTGAAATACATCAGTGAATAGTGTCAGAATCCATGGCAAAGGTGCACAACTGCACATTATGTATTCATGTGAAATAAGGAAAAACCAAAGAGAAAACTCTTAACTGAACTGGTAACTGAAAATGTAAATTAGACTGTCAGCAAGACCGGTCTGTTGACTACTACAGTTATACAAGTAATAGTAGAGTTGCAGCACATAAACCTAATCAGCACAGGTCTGAATGCTTGACCCGTTCAGTGAGGCATCCTGTGGTAGTGGCTCTGTGCACTTGTGCAGGACATTCTCTTGACATAGTTTGGGCCCAGTTTTCCCCTTGGAGGAGAGGGTCACTGCAAATCAATACCAATTTATTCTGAATATAATGAAACATTCCTATCTGATGAGTGGTCACGTGAATGTTTTATGATACATGATGTCAATCATTATGTTATGGCCTTCAGTCACCAGATCTTAACCCAATTAAACTACAATATTTTGGTCCGATATGTTAAAGGCGTAGTGAAACGGAAATGGTGGACATTTTATTTTGACATTTCAGACGGTTTCAAGTTGAAACAACACTTTAAAGTTTCTGAACTAATCAGAGCGTCGCATCCCTTCAGGCGATGGGACGGTGCTACACACAGTACGCATGATGTGTGTTTACAAGTCAGATGGTCGGCCAGCTGTACCAGTTTACTGATATGTGGCTTATTTCTACCCTATAATGTTTTCAGATACATATTTTAGCGTGATGATTAAGTTGAAACAGAGTAATACACTGTCTGGATGTTATCTTGAATGGGAATAAAACGGAGGATTTCTGTAATCAGTAGCAGCTGTGCTGCACGGATGCGCACATATGGTGAACGGGTGAGCTTAATTTTTATTGGCTTTTATCGATGTGGGCCTCGACACGTCATCACGCAGTACGTTTTCGTTTTCAGGAAGTAATACAATTTCGATTTTTATACTTTTGATATAAAAATACACAGAAAAAAGAATGCCCATTTTTTTGGCATCCATTGTTAGGTATGCCCATATGATGACCACGGATATGGTCTAAAAGTGTGAAAAACGTATTTTTCATTTCACTACGCCTTTAACACAGTGCTCTCCACCACTATCATCAAAACACCAAATGAAGACATATCTTAATTTCCTTCCTTCCCTCCAGTGGAATTCCATAGACTTGTACAATCTATGCTATATAGACATAGATACAGACAGACCCGCACAATATCATTTCATGTGTTAACACCCAGAAAGTACCAGATAATGCTAAATCAGGTGATGTGAATATACAACAGAAAGGGTGTGTGGGGGGGACTGGAGAGGTGAGTAATGGCTCGTACACACTGCACGATATTTGCACTCACCGGAAAACTCCCAATCTGACGCAAGATCGGGCTTTGATCGCCAAGGTTTTGCTTGCTGTGTGTGAAAGGCTCTGCAAGAAGATATAGCGCCGATAAAAGTGCTTGCCGACGCCTTCCCAACCGTTTCTGAATATCAAGCACGTTTGATATTTGGCTCCTCGCAGTCGCTGCAGCCCACGTAGGCTACACACTATCACAAACATTTCGGCCTGTGTAGCCTGGCTATTCCTGTGTGTGGCATGCACGGAGAGAGAGAGAGAGAGAGAGAAAGGCGTCCTGTGTCGGTCTCGCGCTTGTGTCACGGCATCCTGCACGTGCGTGAGATGTCACAATGAATTGAAATAAATAAAAATGATGTAGCCTATATCGGGTCTGGATCGCATCTTGGTGAACTCTTGCATTGTGTGATGCCTAGTCAGCGACCAATCGTTTAGTGTGAAAGCCACAACGATATAATGACTGAATGATTAAAAAAAAAAAAAAAAAAGACTCCTGTAGTAGTACATAACGATCTGATGACTCGCCGACAACTTTAAAACTCCTACAGTGTGTAGGGGCCATAAGAATGACTCAGGAGAAAAGGAGATCAAGGGCTACCAAGATGGAAATAAAAGGAGATGAGCATGTTACAAAATGTTAGTTCAATGCTCAATACATCTTGCAGAGCAGTATGAGATGGATGTGCATTGATTGAGATATGAGGTGGTGTTAGTAAGAAAGAGTGTCATAGTTGACTAGTAAATAACAGATGTGTGCAACAACCTTTAAGTGGATGCTGCATGTTTAGAGAGCAAGGAAAGAAGTGTAGGGAGGGCAAGAAGAGAGAAAGAAAGGCATACCTTCCAGCGTGTGCTGAAGTTCCAGAACCTGATTTATGAGCCTGGTCTTCTCTTCCACCTCCACTTGGTTCTCCATGTCTCCTGAAGCATACACACAAGTTCCATTTGTTCCATCATGTCCATAAGTAGATACAACATGCACACTGCAAATTACAAGATCTCTCACTCTCTCTCTCTCATGCATTGTACTTAATTTTTCCTCACACCACAAGACAACCATACACAAAAGTGTCACTGTCCATACCATCTATATCACAGTTCATGGTGAAGAGCTCTGTGTCCTGTTTGGTATACAGGGCTGCAGTTCGACTGTCCGCTGGAAGACACGACAGAGGAGAAAGGGAGGGAGGAAACTTCCATCAGTGACTGACTGACTGTATAATAATAATACTGTTATCTAGCAGCAAGTACATGCATAGCAGCATACTGCTGTCTTGTACACTGATTCGCTATCATTGCAAAGAGAGGGTAGCACAAGATGGGTTGAGAGATACAAAGGAAATGCATTAAAATCTAGATCAATTCGGTAAATGAACGCTTTTGAAGATCGGCTCTTTTTGACACGCGACACCGTCGTAGGACGGAGTATAAATGAGGCACGCCCAGGCAGGGCGATATGGAGGAGCCCTGACGGAGCCCCACGTCCAACAGAGCTACGTAAACACATCAACACAGATCCAATTAGCTGGTACTGTAGCAGTAGCTAGCTACCGCAATGCTACACAGACTGGGTTATTTGAAATTCTCCAATATGAAACATTTCCGTGAAAACTGTGGGAAATTAGCCTTGGATCAAGACTATCATCGATTTTTACGTTTGCATATCTGATACTAAAGTAAAAGTCAGAGACTCGATCTACGATAGTCTTGATCCACGGCTAGTGGGAAATCAAATCATACACTCGTAACTGTGCACTTGACGTTATTGGGAAATAAAATAATACAGAAAATCCGCTATTTAACGCTGCGTTTGATACACAATACATGATGGAAGATACGAGGCACGACGAGAATGAGAGAAAACGTGTAAATATCACAAGACGTACTTTGGGCCCTGAATAACATTTTAGAGTCAAATCACCAGCTCTAGTCCATTAGACAAGCATTAGCAGCCGTTATCTTGCCCACTTAGCCGGAACAGCATGAAATTAAACGGTAGCTAAACAGAAATGCTGAAACATAAACACTGATGTAACGTACTAGCATGCTGCTAGGCTAGCCAGTTAGCTTGTGTCACCAATCAACGCCATTGTCGGTTTGCAAAGCAGCGGATCGTCTGGTCCACTGCGAATAACGACTCTTTATGTCGATGTTAAGGTTTACCTTCGGTGAGACAAGAAAGGTCCGTTTGGCTTTCGCTCGGGTGACCTTGTAGCCTAAACAAGACACTGCCGTTTTGCTTCTGGTGATGAGACAACACTACACTAAAACAACCTCACTCACTCACTCACACACAGTCAGACACCACATCATCATCATCCAACAACACACGACACGAGTGACCGACCACACTGTATTTACCAAGGTGTACCGCCAGAGGGAGACAGAACTAAGCCAATGTATTTTCATGGATACCGAGAGACCTCCTCAGTTGGAGAGATGGGTAACAGGCTAACAGCCAGGATATATGGGCACCTCAATGTAAAATGGCATTTTGGGGCATAAACAATAATTTGAAGGATAAAATTAAGTCTGATAATGACGTACCGTGCATGTTCATATCAGGTCTATTATTAATACTTTACATTTCAAATATTTCAACATTTCAGACAAAATAGCCAATTTTACATTGAGGTGCCCAGATGTCCCTAGTAGTGCCCACCTACCCTGTATCCAAGAGATGCACCCCGCTGGACATGCAAGCCAAGGCCCCCCACTCACTGCTCAGTACCTATAAGCACAGTAATCTACTTTAACCCAGACGCCACTGTCCTTGGCTTGTAGACAGAAAAGCCCACTAATGTTAAGTGGTTAATGCATGCCCAACAGTAGCTTGTAGACTGTACAGACCCCCCCCCCCCCCCCCCTACCACACCTACCATCACCCCAACACAATAGATGGTAAAATAAAGTTATTCTTCTTGTAACAATTCACATGTAGCGTACACAATCACAAAGGAATCGTAAAGTAAAAGGCATGTGTGTGTGTGTGTGTGTGTGTGTGTGTGTGTGTGTGTGTGTGTGTGTGTGTGTGTGTGTGTGTGTGTGCGTGCGTGTGCTTATAAAAGCCACACACCTTTTGAAGGAGCCTCTTCAGCCTTGTCACAATAGAAATGCTCACACAACGACCACACCTGATTTACAAGTTTGTAGTTGATTGAGGCTTCTGTTCTGTGCCATATCATATAGGCCGTTCACTTGCATTTCTTGTGCAAGTCATTTGCTGAACTACCTGCCTGCCTGTCACAACTTAAGCTTTGTATACCTAAACGTATACCGTATACCTAAAGGCATAGATCACTCCTAGTACCTACCTGCATATAGAAATCCCCACCATGAAATGAAATATGCCTTCTGTGTACATGTGTATGAGATTATGACTTCTGTGTATGTGTTGTAACAATATAATTATAGTTATCTTTATAGTTATTGTGCTCAGTGTGAATGGCACTAGATACAGATAGTATGCCTATTCTCTCCAACAACTTAATTAGTCAACAAGTTAGTGGTTATACATCTTCAACTGACTTTATACAGTTCTCTTGATGTGACTAGTGGTAAGTAACCATGTCAGAACCAGTCCATGCATCATAGCTCAGGTACGTACAATCAACATACCATGTTCTTGAATAATAACATTTTAGAGAACAGTTGTGTCAGACACATATTTTCTGAAATGAATGTACCTGCATCGTCTGCCAGAGAGATATTGGTGAAGGTCCCATCATCTTCATCCAGCTCGTTCTCCATATCTCTGCTTTCTCTAGAATGTTCACTTAGTTTAACTCGCCCTTTTGCTGGCAGCTGTTCTTAAACCCATGCATTTACTTTGTTGTTTGGTTGCTTTTAATACATATCTTCCTCATACAGTCCTATGTATGTATTTCAGTTCCTCCCTCCCTCCCTCCCTCCCTCCCTCCCTCCATCTCTCTCTCTGTCTCTTTCTTTCTTTTTGTATCTCTCACTCTGTACTTTCCCCTACACAGACACCTGTTCCGGTAAGGTGGCTCCACCTCCCCACGAATAATTCACGTCACGACGGTTAAATGCACTACCTGACCGGTGGCTCCACCTCCCCACGAATAATTCACGTCACCACGGTTACATGCACTACCTGATCGGTGGCTCGGATGACAGAGTTTTCATAGCTGGGCTTTAAAGGCAACATATGGTTCAAAGTTCAACCTCCAACAAAAACAGGAACAATAAGGGGCCATAAAGACATCATTCAGTGTACACGGCACGCACGCGCGCGCGCGCACACACACACACACACACACACACACACACAAAATTTGAATAGTAACACATTAACCACTAAGTGAAAGTATGTATAGTTGTTTATACAGACTGGCTCAGAAACTCTCTTTTCTTTTGTCTGTTTTGTACCTATCCACGTACTGCACCTAGCCACTATAGTTTTGAAAATACAACATAACCCTGAACGAGCCAAGCTCACCAAGTCTGCAGCAGTATTCATGTTTATTGTACTTTGACCTTTGAATGAACCAGTTAAGCCCTATTTAAATAGTGAAAATAGCCTGTGATTGTGACCTGCAATTTCTGGAAAATATTTGAATATTTTTGGAAGACGTCTGCAATACAGCAATGCATTGATGCTAAACAGAAAATGTATTTGTAATTTGTAACTTTTCAATAGGCTATTTATGTATCTTATGAAGCACATAAGCCTACTTTTGAATCCTCGTGGTGTTTTTAAAAGCAAGTACTCCAGTACTTTAACTCAAGTACAAATTTGACAGAGCAACTTTCACTTGCAGTTGAGTAATATTGGACCAGGAGTATCAATAATTTGACCCAAAGTACTGGAGTTGAGTACTTTGTCAAAGACTGGTACTACTCTACTCTCTATAAAGCAGTTGGCCACTATTCACCACGTAAACCCTTTCATCACTATTTGTATTTTGGGCATGTCATGATAAGTGAACAAATCAGTAAGTGATCTACAAGCTTGTAGATCAGCTACCGGTATTTTCGACCAAGAGATTTGGAGTAAAGGGAAAAAATAAGGGCGCCAAGGAGTGAGAAACCCCGGTCAAGTATATAGTGTTTAAGGATTTACATGAATAACAACCAATGTTGACAATTACTTTTTGGCTCCAAAGGTACTACACTATTATGGTATGAGGAAAAGTTTTATGGGTGTACTGACAAGTAAGACAATGCTGCTTCCTGCTTACTATTCTAGAGTTAAAAATAATGAAAAGGAAAAAAACATAATCAATTCAAAGTCTGGGCTGAATTCCATAGCCTAATGCAAAGTGCAATTGCAATGCCCCATTCTAATTCTATGCTATTCCTTTTATCCATTATTTATTTTATGCAAAAAGCATTTAGAACTGCTTTCCTGTATGAAATGTGTAGAAATAGGAACTATATGAATCAATCAGTGATAGATTGCTCTCACTTTTACTTAAGTTTTATTATCGGCAGCAGTTGTACATCTTGATAATTCTCCATTTAATGCGTGATATGCACATTTTATAATGATTGCAGTATAATAAAAGCATAATCTCTGTATTTTGTGCTTAATTTGACATTTTACTACGCAATAAAAGCCTCAGTGTTCTTTTTTTTGTACAAACAAATATATATGCTTCAGAATGGGTTTTACTGTAAATTTTTGTCACAGTTTTGTCCAGTGTATGTCCATGTGTAAAGGCACATTCAACCTGGATATCAATAAGGAAATCCATTGAGATGAATGATGAACGAATGGTGCCAAACTGTCTACCCATCAGCGTTCTTTCCAAACGTTGGGGTTACCAAAGTTCACTGAAGAAAACGAAAAGAAAAACAAAGCAACAGAGCTTCCTTGACAGAAAAGTGGAAGATCGCCGACTGTGGGACTAGCTTTGAGACCCACCATTCTATTGTCTCAACAAGCTTTATTTATTCAAACATCAATTGGTTTGCTAGGAAGTTTGTGGGATGTGTGCTCCCCCCGGACCATTTCAAGATCAGTATGGTGAAAAAGCATGCAATGCAGGGGATGCCATTTATTCCAAACATGCTCAAATATACAAATTATATTCACAGCACCGGCTCAAGGATTATTCCTGGTGATTTCTGATGAACTCTTTCAGTTGTAAGTCAATTATGCTTATCTTATCTTGGACATTATTGGATTCAGAAATGTGAACGTTCATCACTGTCAAATGGAGCGTTTAGACAAATGACAGGTTTTCCATAATGACATAATCTTTCCTAAGTCTCATGTCCTGGTCTGGACCAATACTCCCTTCCCTTTAACAGTAAGCCAGTTCCACCGTGACCCATCTGTGTTTTCTGTGTGTGTGTGTGTGTGTGTGTGTGTGTGTGTGTGTGTGTGTGTGTGTGTGTGTGTGTGTGTGTGTGTGTGTGTGTGTGTGTGTGTGTGTGTGGGAGGAGGGTGCGTGTGCCTGCCTCCCTGCCTGCCTACAGTGCTCAAGTGCCGTATTCTTGACCCTCCCTTCCTTCCCGTCTTGATATACCAATAGAGAACGCCCAGGGTGGATTTCAGAGGCCAGAACAGCCTGAAATCAACTAAAGACACACATATACAATACACACACCCCCCCCCACACACACACACACACACACACACACACACACACACTGAGACTTGCACACTTCAGACCTTAGTTGCCCAGATTTGTCAGAAGTAGTAGGCAGTCACAGACTCACAGTCAGTCAGTCCCAGTCGTTAATTCATTTTTTGGGAAAGACAGACTAGAGAGGGTCAACCTCTAGTAGGACAGCAAATAAAGGATGAGTGTATCTGAATGGACGAGACTTCTATTTCTTTTCCCCTTCCTTAAACCAGGTGAGTGAATGACAGTCGAGTATGCCGTTGAAATGAATGAATGAATGAATGTGTGTGTGTGTGTGTGTGTGTGTGTGTGTGTGTGTGTGTGTGTGTGTGTGTGTGTGTGTGTGTGTGTGTGTGTGTGTGTGTGTGTGTGTGTTGTTGTGATCACATGTGTACTAGAGTTCAGATTCTAAACTATTAGTTATTTATCTTGTTCTCTCTTAGCCTTTAAAAAAGAAAAAACAAATCAGTGATATCGCATATTGGAAGAATGTGATCTATCCTGCAATTATAACAATGAACCATTTATAAGTGTAATTTTTACAAGATAGTATTCAGAAATTACAGATTTGAGTTATGATACTGACATGATACAGCCCATGATGATACTGATATGATACTGACCATGATAGTGACATGACAATGACACACACACACACACACTGGAGCCTTATCTATACTTCATCGTATGACAGTGTCGCGTTGTGAGCATGTAGATCGTCTAGCTGAGCAACACATGTGCACAGTGCACACGTACACCAATTATGAACTAACATCAGTGAGATCATCCGATAGCCAAGGGAACAACCTCGGTATTCCGTGGAACAATGGTCATAGAAAAGAAGAGCGAGTCGAGTTGGGCAGGGTGTCCTTCCTTCCTGAGAGGAACGCACTGGGTGTATTCAGTGCGCCGGCCTGGGACACAATGGTTCATAATAGATCAGCTAAATGCAGTGTTATTCTATGACCTGGAAAACCATCATTGACCTCTCACCCCATGATCTAAAAAGACAAACACAGAAATCACAGATCAGCATACAGTGCAAGCTCCAGGATAAACAAGCACATGATAGCCTAAGACGCGAACGCCCTTTCAAAGCGCACACCCATCTGTGCACTATCGCTCATGTCCCGTGAGGACAAGATGTATCAAATTTAACCACTTAAACCCAGCATCAACATGTGGAACATGGGAAAGCTTTCTCTGACACCTTGGGTCTCGTTGTGAGCCTGTCAATTGGCTATTTTCTGCGAAAGCTTTCCCCACAATAACAGAACATACACTAGTATAGAGCTCTGAGGGACTCCGAGTCACACAGTTCTGAATGATTTCCCCAGAATAGGGATGCTAAGATTCATGGTTTTAAGTATCATTTGTTCTCTCCAGTCTAAAGTGGTCCAGTTGATGTATGTTGGTATCTGGTCACTGCATGAACACACATATATCTGCAAATCGTAAGATACGTAGAAGGTGGATGGTTTTTGACCCAAAAGACTTTGCATGTCAATGTTTCTAAATACAAATTCTTGCACAACTATATTATGTAAAAAAAGAAAACAGTACAAGTCATCCATTAAGGCTTGATTGAATGTGCTTCCTTATGGTATTAAATGTCTCTTTCTACTGTTTCCTCCTCCCTGACATCATATTCCTCAGTGACCACATCCCCTCACTCACTGCTTCCTTCCCCCAACCCAACCATACACACATCTCTAGCCTCCCCCTCCTTCACTACCCCGTCCCCCACCGCTCCTCTCATTAGTACCCAAGACGAGCAATGCCCTCTCAGCATCACACCTCCCAGTTTGGTGGTCAGGTATGGTGAAAAAATACTTCAACAGTCATACAATCTCAATTTCAGGGAAATTATCAGTATTTTAGAATGAGCATACAGTAAAAACATTAAAAGACGTATTCTTTTTATTTTTTAGGTATGGTGATCCAGTGTCAGCTAACTGCTCCATAATGGGGACGGATTTTATTTATATAGGCTGGGAAGTACCAGAGTTAATAGATGCGTCTATTGAGGTAAGTGAAAAGATGTACCGGTATATGACACTATTCAAACAAATTGTGGTATTGACAGAAAAAATCACACCAACGTGTGAACTGAGCGGTGCTCTGTGTGTGTGTGTGTGTGTGTGTGTGTGTGTGTTTGACTGCTCACTGTGATTGACCCCAATGATCTGCAGGGGTCAATAGGTCATGCTACAAACGTCTATATCTAATATATATGAGTAATAACTAATGCTGTATGTACATTACAACAATACCTGTAGCTAACTCTGATTTGGCATTTGCATTTTTTATTCTTCATCTTCTGGTATTTATAAAGTTTCAAACTTCTTTGGAAATTTGTAACAAACCATGCGTACGTACATGCAACTACCCACTCACGTTGCAACTTTCAACCAAAACGTAGGCCTAGGTGAGCAGGAATTAAACACTAATTAAACCTATGTTCTCCCACATTTAATGCTATATCAGTACACTGCATTGTCAGGCTGTCCTCCACAAAAGTTGTAGTCAGAAAAACTGAGCTGCCCAACTCTCCAATATTAAGTTGCTTGATTACATGGACTTACTATATCTTACTCACATTCAGATTTGGGTAGCAGTAGCTCAGAAGGTTTTCCCTTTGTGATTAAGGTTGTGACTTTGAGCCCTGGGTGATGCAGAATAAACATGTTATGTCATACTCAGGTATTGTCCTGTTTCAAGGTTTTAATGAACTGATCGAGCCCCTTGTATATTTAACTTGCTATTTTTAGCAAGTTACTCCTCCTCAAAATGCCCATCCCCATCCCATTGCTAAAATCTACCAGTCACAAAACCAACAGTGTCAGATGTACCCTAGTTGAAATTCAAAACTGTAAGTCAAACATATATAGTTAAAGAAGACAAACAAGCCATGAGTCCATCAGTCCAAGGCAATTTGGATAATAACATCATATCCTGTGTTTGTAAAACCGAGAGACCATTAAAGAAGACAAACAATATGAGAATTATCATTCTTACTAGTCTCATTATGAATCTGTGAGCTGATCTTATAATACTTGTAAATGTGTACCTGTCTTTTAGGTGTTTTGTTTCTTCCTGATTTGTGGCCTTTGTACATCCACTGTAGGGGGATATGATGGTCCCATTTCTGGTGTGGACGGTGAAAACTATGAACGAGTGGAGCGTGCGTCCCACATGCTTTAGACTCAATGACCATTCGGGACAGTGTGTCACTCAACTAGATCTAACTGTCTACAGTGAGTCAATGCTTTGATTTTACTGACGTGTTGAAGTCAATTACAATATTTTGTCTCTAGTCTGTACTAACACCCCACTGTGTTTGTTTGTATGTGTGTGTGTGTGTGTGTGTGTGTGTGTGTGTGTGTGTGTGTGTGTGTGCATGCGTCCCAGAGCCTCCAGACAGTGTGTCCATCAGTTATGTAAACCACATTGGACCAGAGCTTGAGGCTCAGCAGTACAGCCTGCAGTGTCAGGTCCAGGATGTCGCTCCTGTTGAGAACCTCACTGTGACCTTCTACAGAGGACAGAAAGCACTGGCTCCTCCACAGTCCAGTAACAGAGTTCAGAAGACACCAGTGAGTGAGACCTTCTTTCTGAACCTCACCTCCAGTATAGAAGACGATGGGGCCATGTACTGGTGTGAAGCCAAGCTGGACCTTGGACCAGACGGACCCCAGCCTCCTCCTGTGGTGAAATCAAACCACCTCACAGCCACCGTCTACTGTGAGTCTGACCGTAACATTAAGCTCTCTTGGATACTAGCTTGTTGTAGACTTGATATTGATATGTAACTGATATTGAATGGACTTTCTATTACATTGTTCACCTCTTTCTCCCTCCACCTTGGGGGTTCTCCCTTCAATTTAATTGCACTTTCTTGAAATGTGTATACTGTATATTGTTTCTGTATGAACTTGTTGCATTTATTTCTCCCCCCATCCGATTCCACCACTTCCTGAAGTTGGTCCCCAGTTCCTATGCCCAGCAAAACTCCAGGTTAGAGAAGGAGATGGACTCACCTGTGAGGTGAGAGGAAACCCCAACCCATCAGTCACCTGGCACAGGGATGGACAGGTGGTTGTCCCGCCCACACATTCAAACGGAGAGCATGCTGGGAAGTACACAGTCTCAGCACAGGGAGCTCTTGGGAAGTTTGACTTCACATTGGACGTGGAGGTCCTCACTGCCAAAGGTCAGTGGTTGAACATACTGTAGTGAGAATGAGAATGAACCTCAATAATCTGAAGCATTGAAGAGCAGCAATAAGGTATAATTCATTATGTAAACTAGACGACACATGACATGTTGCAAGCTTGTAGATTAAAAAAAAAAGTAAAATACAATGTGGTTAAGTGGTTACTTTCTGAATTCAACATGAATATAGTGATGAAAAACTCCAAAGGTAACTAAAGTGTAAGCAAGTGTAATGAACAGTATATTGTTTTTAATTGAATTAAGTATCTCTCTCTCTCCCTCCCTCCCACTGTCTCTCTGTAGGTACTTCAAATTATTGTGGGATTTTCCTTGTGGCTGTCCTTATTCAGTTAATATATTGGCTGTGAGACTACAGTTAGCCTACTAAATGTAAGCTGTGACTGGACTTGGTGTTTGGATAACTCCTGCTGTTGCGAATTGGGATCCTTGATCCAAGAACCTTTTGTCATAGATTCATCATTATGTTCTATGATATACAATCTCTCCTGTATCCTAGTCAGCTTCCTCACTCCCATAAATGTCTCTCCCCCTCCCCGATACTTTTGTGCATTGCATTTAATTATTACCATTATTTACTAAGAGAGGAATTAAGGGGGGTTTCGCTGAAAATGTTCACTAATAACGCCTAACATAACACCATCTTTGACATTGGATATATTTCCCACATGTATTTTTTTAAAGAAAAATAAAGAGAAAGTTTCAATAACGTTTTCAACACAGGTATGGGTTCTCTCCTGAATTGTTTTTTAGGACATCAAGAAAGACCTGCTTTATGCCCATTTTAATATGCCTAAATTATGTTACTCATTTAGCAAATTATGTCAATTCATCCATTTGTTACTTTAACCATTCAGAGCATCTGAAGTCTAACAGCTACAGGCTGCATTTTGGAATTTGACAAATTGGTCCCAGTCAAGGTGGCCAATTTTAATATGCATTTTCTAAAATATATATTTCTTCTATATCAGTAACATTCAGGAAACTGTTCAATGTCATGCACCTCACTGTACACAACTGTATCCAATATTTAGTTTGACAGTTGTATTAATGGAAATGGAATCATACAAAGCACCATTTTCTTTTTCCCCCCAATTATATTGTATAAACAAACATTTTCTGCACAACATTGGCAAATGTTCATTTTGCCTTCAACAGTACAATAATACCATTACCTGCCAACACTGATTTGAAATTCCCCCTGATTTTTGAGCAATCAAACTGTTAAAATGCACCAGAATACAATAAATTACATCTAGCCTACTTATTTTACTCTATTATATGTGGTCAAAGGGTTGTATACCCCCTGAAGAAAATCTCCTGATTATCTATTTTGGCAGTATGCAATATACAGTACAGAATACCAAATCAAGTCAACATCTGTCCTGATCATAATGCATAGGGAGACATAGGCTACATTGTATGCAGGGTTAAACTAAACGCACATTAAGACAATATCTTTATGCTAATGAGATGAGACGAGATTCAATTTATTGTCAATGTACAGTACAAGTACAGCACAGCGAAAAGTATTTTCACATCTCACCAATGGTGCAAACATGTCAGTAAGGAGGATGCATTATTTATAGTAGTACAGTAGAATGGGCTGAGCAGTAGTCATTTAAATAAATAAATTATATGAGAGGAAGAAGAAAAAACGATCGGTCCATATTGCACGTAGCCCTTATTGCACGTGGCCCAATGCACAGAGTGCTAAACTAAGGTCCAGAGACCTTGTGGGTGTTTTAAGCTTCTGGGAGCCAGTATTGAGCAGTTGATGCCGTCACAGCCTACAGTAACACCTAAAGTGTTAATGAAACAACCACAATTAAAGTTGCATTGCTATTTACCCATCAAAATGTCAGTTGAGGGGTCAATTACTACACATTGCTGAGGCAAAGTACACTGCTAAAATGGCCAGTTCTTTAAATTACCAACATCTTACTACACAGCGTGGTTGAATGCACAATTGTGATTGGTCACTGCATTCTGTTGCAGTCTGTGGTTTCTTAAGACTGTCGATGTACTCAATAGCAGATCAATGAGCTCACAACAAGACCTGTAGCAACTGTAGAATCGAATGGACAATTTAGTGGAAGCAAGCCTCTTTAAATAAATTAAGAACATTTGTTATACATTGTCAAATTAATAATTTGGATAATTAGCTGTGAGGTGGTCACTGAGCATTATAAAATACTTTTGTCCAGGTTTATTTCTCAATGACGCACCTTGCTGTTCATTCTCCCAAACTAAAAACAAAGGAAGCATGATTATTGCAATATCTTTATTTAAATTATTTTACGTTTTTCAGCATACATGTTTCTCAAATATCCTGTTCCTCTTTGCCAGAATAATACTAAGAGCCATAACAAAATACACAGCCAAATCCCAGTTCTGTTTCCAAATATATGACTTATCAAGGCACCAATTGATTAAAAAACATCTCATTGTGCTTCCAAGAACTCTGACAGCATTACAGTCAAATCTAAGAGACCAATACAATATGTGGTTAATTTTATAGTTACTGAAAATTAACCCACACTGAACAATTATTACTAATGAGCTTGGCATACAGTTCCATCCACACAGTATTCTCAGCATCACCAAGCAATATACAACATTCAACCACTAGATGTCTCTTTTACAACACCTGTTGCCCGAGGTTCCCAATTACCTCCAAGTTTAAAGTTCTGCCGCTAGTGGGTAGACATTTAGTGCTACAACATTTAGGTTTTGAAATTATGTTTTGCTTCATTTCACTTTAAAACAAGATGGGTAATTTCAAAGTCTACTCTGGCTTTTATATGCATGTAAAATGTTTTAGTTGCTCGATTCAATAATTAGATATTTTATATTCAATAGAGCACACACAGACACACCCCCTCCTATATAAGCCCTTTCACGTTTCATGTTAAGAATCAGTGAACACATGTTCCTGATTCTGCTGACCAATATAATATAATTCTAATGCATGAGACCGCCAGAAGCAGGAATGCGTTTTCAGTGGGTCCAACATGGTTAACATGAATGAGCTTATAGGATGGGCAAACTAGATTATTATTTTGTCAAGAGAAAATGCATGTTCAGGTTTGGAATACCAATGTTATCCATTAGGAGGGAGAACTAATAGATAAAGTGAAATTGGAATTTATGAAACAAAGACAAAGAAAGCAGACACTTTTTTAACTGGAACACTATCAAACTGAGGCTGATAATTGGGATAAATGTATTATAAATATGAGGCGAGTGGTTATTAAAACCAGAGAGTACCTGGGGCTTTAATACATTGACCGCATCCAACGAAGTGCAGGCAGGTCACTTGTGGATAACATCCAATGTAGCGATATCATCAGATGCAGACTGCGATTTTCTTGCCTTTCCATGTCCAGAGATTCTTTGAGATTTCTGCTTGGCAGGCTTGCGATGAAGGTCTGCTTTGGGTCCTACTGGATTGCACTGGGCAGACGAAGGAAGTAGAGGGGAACTTGTATAGGCCACATCATGGGGCCACTGCTGGACTGATTGACTACATGTTTCCGATGAAATGGCCGCTGATAAAAGTTCCTGGGAGTCTCTGGTAAGTTGTTGCCTGGCCAGTGCTTGTTCAGCGAGCAAATCCAAGGACGAAGGAGACTCAGAATCAGGTGTAGATATGCCAACACAAGGTGTCTTTTCTGTCTCCACATGTGATGGACAGCCAACCTCCACTCCCCTCCTTTCTTCCCTTTTAACATCCACCATTTTCATGTGACCGGACTCCTTGCCCTCTGCATCAATGAACATGAGGCCGTCCTCTTCCAGGGAGAGTTCCTTTGGTGCTGGAGCTCCCATTAGAGCACAAGAATCACTGACTAATGACTTTCTCTCCGACTTGGTCTTCTTCATACTGCATTAGAAAAAGAAAATATTAAATGTAAGGTTTTGTGATATGCCAACAAAAAAGATTTTACTCTGACATTTAGAAGTGAAATGAATTAAGATCTGAAATCACAGAAGGGGAAAAGTGTTTTCAGTTGCTTGAAACCAACACTGATAACAAATGTCACAATCTCTAAGGAATCCCAGGAATGTTTTGGAGTGTGCTTCAGCCTTCAGTGGAGCTGGGGACAGTGAAAACTAATTTGTATTTGTACTCACGGTAAAGTCAGCGAAAGCAAAATTTTCTTGCTTTCTTTCAGCAGCGTTCTAAGAAAATGAAGCATTCATCCGAGTATTTGAACAAGCAGGAATGCATACATGTAAAGTTGGTGATATAGACCACTATTATGTCAATCAGTGAAAATAGTATTTTTGTATCACATACTTGGGCGGCATCCATCCTTTAGGCCAAAGGGGTTTGACCTCATTGTCAAGGAAGGTCTTGAGGTACTCGTCCATGTCTTGGCACTCGAGCCTTTCCTTTTCGTATCTCTCCATCTTCGCTGTCACCACTTGGCATAGACATTTCCTATCCATGCACGGATGTCTAATTTACACTTTTTCATGGGTTGCTCAAACAATATATATTATATATATTTTCAAGTCAACACATGTATAAATTATAATCTAGATATAATAAGAGGGTCTAATAATGATTGTCTTTTAGACATTTTATCAGCTCATATAATGCTCAAACCGATGACTGACCTGACGTCCTCTGTCCATCTGAATATTTTCCGAGGGTACCTCTTCTCACTTCTCTCCTCTCCCTCATCCTCTGAGCCAACTTTCCCACTCCCTTCTTTCTCCTTCCCCTCCTCCATTGCCCTGCAAGCAGTGAAAGATGTTGGTGATGTATCAAACCCAGACCTAAGTGGAAGTGCAGACATTATACAGACTTTGACATTACACAGACTTATCAGCTAGAGCAGAGGTTCCCTTGAGCTCCCCTTCTGCTTTTATTTATCGATTGAGAATATTGATTATGCTTTTAATTAGATAATACTTTATTGATTACCGAGGGGATTCTGTCCTCAGGACCAACATCCTCCACTGAATTGGAAATTGAGTAATGGACACAACTAGATTTCATCCATACTGTATCCTCAGATGGTAAGACTGCGTTCATGTGATGTGGTCGATATTATAAATTAATAGCACTATATTGTAGTTGGCATGAAAGCCCAATAGGCGAAAATGGGGCCTCACTTACAAAAACAGCAAACAAGTTATTCCTCGTCAAGTTATGACGAGAGAAGTTTTGTTGAACATACTTTGAAGACTTTGAAGACCATCTATGGTAATTGTCATTGAAACGTGCAATCTGCTTCGGCAAATCTCTGCCAATGGCATGACTCAATTGCAGCATGGGATCCTCCTAAAAACAAATCATACAAACACCTTTATTGTCAGACACATTTGCATACAGTACTAGGAATTTGACTTCCATAATTAACTCAACCATGACACGTACCATATGGTCAGTAGTCATTAATAGAATGTTCAAATACAACCTGATCTTAAAGACACACTAACCGTATGTGCGTGCAATAGTTTTTTGACACGTTGGAGGAGTGTGTCTTTACCGCAGGGCACTAGAAAGGACAGGTGTGTGTATACCTGGGAGCGCACCGGACCACCCAGCTCACGACACTGCAACTCAACACTGGGTCAAAACACAGCCAGTCAGCAACCTGAAATATGTACTCATGTGCTAGCTATATTCACAAAGTAGTCTAGAAAATAGCATTATGCTGGCCCCGTTACTTACTCCAGGAGAATGGTGTCGATTCCAGGAGTGAAGAACTTGAGTTTAGACTCACCCCCTCTTTCTTTGGCCGCCTTGGGGGAAAAAAAAGTTTATGAAGAAATCAGTACAGAGTAAAATCCTGAGTTTAACAAAACTAGACATGCACTCTGTCGAGGTGCCAACTTGCGCCTTGCACACAATTGTGCACAAGCAGAGCACGCAAGTACTGCTATTAGTCCGGCAGTCGAGGTGGATGGGTGGGAAATTTAGTATGGTCTTTTTTTTATTGGCCTATAATATTGTCTATATATATTCATAAATCCACTTGCCGACCGGCTGTCCCTATTGGACAATTTCTTTTATAGGGGTTTCTCCTATGTCAGGCAAAATGTAAAAAATGTCAAACTTTCCTTTTGCTTTAAGTAGAATGTGACATGTCAAACTAGGGTGTTTTCATGATTCTGAATGCATTGCAAACATTAGTTTTGCACAAAATATACTCCTTGGACTAAAACGGCCATAGACGTCATGACAAATGTGATGAGGTCAGCACATTTGGGCAAATGGCTATAGCTGCTACCAAATGTCCCACTTTAAATAAAATAAGCCTGTCGGTGGCCGGACTATACTAATGTCTATTACAACTGCTGTTCTAAAGCCTTTAGACCCGTTATTGACCTTATACCATATACCAACCTTGAAACGTATCTTAGTTACGTCACCATCAACAGCCAATAAGGGGCCACCATTCTTACCCCGACACACATACATATACCCAGCCAATCACCAAACGTACCTTAAGTACGTCAACAAGAATGGTGGTCCCTTATTGGCCGGTGGACAACACCGACATACATACCCAGCTGATCGCAGTATGGAGCGCGATAGGAAGACAGCACACGCTCTGCTTGCGCAAGTAAAAATTCACCCGTGTGAAGTGAGGGGCACTCTTATGTCATCATATATCATGTCAGTACAACCAATCTCCCACCCAATAAAACCAGCCAATCACAATTTGCAATTTATATTAAAAATCACACCCGTGTGAATTGAGGGGCAGCTTCGATCATATATCATCTCATTCCGGCCAATCACAATTTGCGTTCTCACCTTCGTCATCAATGTTTGTGTTACGCAATGTTTGCATGTACACTATAATGTAAAATTGTCCATTCATTGTCAATGGGAATTTATGTTTGTGTAGGACAAGGTTTGTGTAGACACACTGAAAGCTGGACATAGGAGGGGCTAGTGCCCCTCAAACTGCCTTTTCACAAGCAGGATGTGCGGCCCTTCAGCAAATAAATTACACACTTCTAGTTCTACCAACTAAGACAACCTCCAGTCCAAAGGCATCGTCTCACCTCAGTAAATTCTCCAATTGTGGTTTCCAGTTGTGGAGAAAGCCCCTCTGGCAGAGGAACAGACTGGTGTATGGAGTTGGCCTTGACCTCTGGCAGGAGTAGCGTTTGTTCGGACTGAGACTTAGATGGGGATTGGGGCTGAGGTAAAACGGCAGACTGGATCTGGACCTCGGTCTCAATTTGTGAAGGACAGATGAGTGACACCTCCATGGCAGGCTGAAGCAGAGATACGGGCTGTAAATTATCTTCAGTGGCATCCAACAACGAGTCCAGATCAATATCCATGTCCAAATCAAAGGTATTGGCTGCTTGGATGAGTGCATTGTCATTGGTCGATCCAATTAGGCTAAGGAGAGGATCGGACAGTCCTGAGCCCCCACCTGTTTCTGCAGGGCACAGAGGTTTGCTGGTGACGGGTATGGTCTCTTGGTTCTCTTGTGATTTGTTCAGTATTTCCGCCTCTTTCGCTCTCAGCATTTCCCTCTCTTTCTCTCTTTGAATCTTCTTCAGTACGTTTGTGACACTCAGGGGGGCTGCAGCCTTTTTCTTCTTTACCTGTCCCTTGACTCCAATTTCAAGTGGACTATGAGATTAAAATAGACAAAAAGATTGGTTATTTAATGATATTAAATCATTCATATATTTCTGTCACGCCAAAAAAAAAAGATATTGTAAAATTAAAAATTGATTATAGTCTATATTGTTAATCTTACCCCTGTACCCCATCTGTGGTTATCATCTGACCAATTTCTTTTCGTTGCTTCTTCTTGACCTTATCTGGCCCTCCATTTAGTTTACGTTTCTAGAAATGTAAATTTATTTTTGTTATACCTCGAGTAGAGTACAATGTTGTGATCTACTCAAAATTAAGTACTTAAGACTGACAAACTACCACATTCTTTTAAGATATTGTCTTAAGTGGCATACATGAGCAATACTGAGTTTTCTCGCTTCATCTGTGAAGTCATCAGATTCTGTTTCAGAGGCCTGCCGGAACTGTAGTAGACCCGAGTTGACGTAGAAGCCCCCATATTTGGTTGTGAGCGAGGCTGGAACGAATTCATCATACTGTAGAGGCCAGCAGGAATGGGTTAGATATCAAACAAAACAGGTTTTTAGTGTAATTGAAAAGCCCTATACTAATTAGGATAGGTTTATGGGCTACTGGTGGACCGTCAAATAGAAAAACAGAATGCTACAGGTGGGAGAAAAGCAAGGGGAAGCAGAAGTCTAAATGATAGACACGTGATCCACGTTTCATGTGAAACTGATTCAGATGCGTACATCTAGCCTACAGGAGCAGGGTGGTAACCACAGCACTAGAAAGCTCACGTAGTGACCCAAATCAATGTATTCCTCTTGGAGGTACAGTCAATTTGATGGCAATACATCCACTATACAATTCCACGACTTATTACATAATCCCCATGGCTGCCAGTAGAACTATAAAAGGTACCATTTCATTGTATTAAGTGTAGGTTAACCAGACAGACACTGGCTGGTTACACTAAAAACCCAACTTCCCATCATGCACCTGTGCACAGTGTGAACTGTGAAGCTCAACAGCTCCACTTTCTCACCTGTTGGTACTCTAAACATACAGACAGAGGGACACAAAGCTACATGTTGGAGATGGTGTGCCCACCGCTCAGAAATGTTAACATGTAATCATCATCCATTTTGGAGATGTCAGAGATTACATTTATCTACCATGGTTCAAAATCTATGATTTCTCTACTCCAGAATTCTGAACTCACTGCCTCAGCGTTGTCTATGAAGGAGTCTTCTTCATCGTAGCCATATCCAATGTCAATCAGGTCCTGAGCACGTGTCCTAAAGTCATTTTTTGATTTATTTGTGCCGCCCTGCAATGACAAATTATATTACACACATATGACACTGCAAACCATTTGTAGCCTTACTGATTAAGTTTAACAATGAATCAAAGTCCCAGAAACAGCAGAGGCCACTGAGGGCCACAAAGGGCCCCCAGAATGGAGAGAACCATGGTCTCTCTCCTCATGTCCCTGAAACTGTAAACTACAACTTCAAATCAATATCCCAAAAGTCTTATATCTGACTAAATGTAAACTGTGGATTGCACATACCTACAGTAGGGCCTACAACTTACATATTTTTCCTCAAACTTCTTTGCAATAGCAACCATGTCATCTTGGTCTCCGACTTCTTCCCATATGTTTGGTTGGATTTTGGCTTGTTCCAAAATAGGCCCACTCTAAAATAAAGTAGATATAATTAGAAACATGCAGGCCAATTCTGTATGGTTAAGCATGTGCCAATGTTTACATTTGTAGAGCACATTTAACATGACCATCTATCTATCAAGACAAAATAACAATGAAAAAGCAAAATCAAAACATTACCAGCAGTAAGGGAAAAACATTCAGTCAGCTGTCACTAAAGGCCAAGGAGATGGAATTATATATATATATATATATATATATATATATATATGACTATATATAGGGCCGGTTCTAGGCATAGGCGAACCAAGCGGTCGCTTGGGGCCTCAACCACTGAGGGGGTCTGGTCACAGGGAGAAGATTTTATTTTATTTTATGTGTGCACCAGATTGAAGCATTTTCATGGCAAATTTACAATTTTTTCTGGACCCCAGGGTGGCTAGTGCCCCCCCCCCCCCCCCCCGGCGTGGCCAAGCAGGAGGGGGGCCTCATAAAAATATGTCGCTTGGGGCCACAAAAGGCCTAGAACCGGCACTAGAATGGTCAGCTCTTGTGTAGGGGCAAATTGTTCCAGGGCCTGGGGGCACAAGCACATGTAGGCTACTACAAATAAGTCCTGAGCATAAAATGCTGAGGTATATGCAATTAGTGCAGTTTACAAGGTCAACATTAGCAGATACGCAATCATTGTATTATGCAGTTCAGTCCTGAGTCAAATGAAATGTACAATAGCCTAAATAGATCTATATCGGCTTCAAGTTCAGACCCTTGCAGTGAGGATATATTAGTCCAGTATAATGTCACTTGACCTCAGGCTCACGCACGGCTAATTGCAACACAAACAAACTCAACTGATTGTGTCTTAAATACATCCTGAATGAGGATAAAATGGAAAGACTTAATTCCCCCTCTTGCACTCTCTCAGTCACACACAGTTTTGGGGGACTAGACTAGTGGATAACTCATCCCGAAAAACATGTCCGGACTTACGGGCGACACATGGCCAGTGAGTTATCCGGACATTCGGGGTGGGATGTCCGCACTTTTGACTCAGAGATGGAAAAGAGGTGAGTTATCCAGTTACCGCCTACTCTGGTTATGTGATCGGACCCCATGGCATCACATGTTTGCATAAAATGCCTGGACTAATAATCGGCAGGCCTACCTTTTTTTCAATGAGTTCGGCGTAGTTGAACTCAGGAAACTCGCGTCCATCCGTGTCCAATAACGAGATGACGCATCGAATGGCCGGTTCACTTTCATCGGACTTTTCTGAACTTGGGTTTCCTTTGGTGGGGGAAGTTGGCTTCTCGGGAGCAGCAGTGAATGGATTTGGAACAAAAACAGCATTGCAGGACAACGTGGTGATCGTCACCCTCCGTGCTTCAGCCATCGTCAGAAAATCACAGCCGGCGTTTTACGCCCTGGCGACCTGTGCTGTTTGTGAGGTGAACAGTTGATGTGCTCCAGAGATGCACAGGTGCGCATCAACTCGTCGCACCTGCGGTGAGTGACTGTCTGACTGAGTGTTCCGTAACCTACTGGCCGTGGACCGTACGACATTGATAACAGGTGAGGCGAGGAGCTTAATTGAATTAACAACAAACTGAAAGTAACAAACTGAAACTTGATAGGCTACTCTATCTGTAAATCATAAAGAATGTGTAGGCTAAATATATATAGGCCTATAATAAATAAATAGGTGTGCATGTGTGTGTGTGTGTGTGTGTGTGTGTGTGTGCGTGTGCGTGCGCGCGCGTGCGTGCGTGCGTCTGCACTGAATTCAATTCACCAATATGGGGCGGCAGAGCTCCATTACCTACCTGGCTACAGCTCAAGTTTGCCGAAACGTGGCTTCACTTGTTTCTCTTGGAGGGACATAATTGAAATACCCATCCAAATGATACCCGACTGGGGTGGGGTGATTGGCTACAGGTTTTATCCATTAGCCTATGATCTAGATCTAGAGGCCATAGCCTATACTATAGCCTGTATACCATAACAAAGTGGGGCCTATATAGTCCTACATTACCAACATTTTATAGGCTACAGACAATATTGCAGCTTTATATTTTGAACATGTTATTCTATTATATGAATGTATGTATGTATGGATGGATGGATGGATGGATGGAACATAAACATGGCCTAAACATAAATTAGCCAAGGTTGCCAAGGTTGGTCAAGTGTTTACATTTCAAGTGCAATCATCTACTGAAGATACTCTATTAACAATAACAAAACATAATGTGTGAAGCAGGTCATCTGGGACTGGGAGTGCATGGGCCTTTTATTTGTTCTAACCAAAAAGTGCAGCAGTGCAGTGCACAAGTCAGTCGGCGTGAACAAAGCGACATCAATGACTTCCTGCAGAAATTGAAAGTTGACTCTGCGTCCCTATACCAATTCCAAACCAATTAGCATAATTGTCTATAGGCCTATAGGGCCTACTGTTCAATTGATGATAGGAAATGGGCATAGGCCTACTCACTTATTAATAGCCTATACTACCATCAGTTTAAATTAACAACTTATTTTGTCTTGTCTTGTCAAATTAATCTCGAATGTCATGTCTAGAAAATCGAAAAATCAGCAGGCCACCCTGCCCTGCATGGCTCTGCAATGGGGTAGGCTGCTGCACCCGGATTGCATTCATTCCGCCGAATTGACTTTGACAATTACAATAACGGGATAATTGCAATCTGTCACCATACATTCCGCGTTAGCATATCACAAACGAAGTCTAACGTGATTCACACTCCACACATGTTCCTATTTTACATACACGGCACCCCCATTTTGCAATTATAGCTAAATTTCACGGTGTGGGCTTTTAATGCAAATACGGATCCCTCCTGGCCCACAGGACTCCTGGCCTACGTGAGGGGGAAGAGAGAGAGAGAGAGAGAGAGAGAGAGAGAGAGAGAGAGAGAGAGAGAGAGAGAGAGAGAGAGGGGGGGGGGGGGGGGGGGGGGGGGGGCGCCTTTGTTTAACCAGCTTCGCCTCTCAAACGAGTTAATGGGATGGAAGATATTGCCACCCTGCGCGGACGGCGCGAGGTCCAACAGAAGCGCCGAATTAAAAAGGAGTCAATAAACGTGCAGGAGACAATGAGCTAAAATACACCAGGCAGGACAAAGGCAGACAGATGGAGACAGCGGGACAGACCGCGCGCGCTGTGTGTGTGTGTGTGTGTGTGTGTGTGTGTGTGTGTGTGTGTGTGTGTGTGTGTGTGTGTGTCGAGGGCGGTCTGGTTCGTGACAGGAACCCCATCAGCGCAGGATCAGAGTGGGGAAATTGGAGGACAATGTCGGGGGGAATAATTTAAACCGATTGGGGAGGCGGTGTCCCCGAGGTGCATAATTCACTCATTCATTAACTAGACTAAACAAGAGCCAATATTAATTAAGTCATTCCAAGTGAGAGGCGCCCCTAGAAGCGAGTGCTTTGTTTTCAATTGCACACAACACGTTTTGAATTGGGTTCTAGAATTATGGTGAAAAGGCCATAGGCTAACCTACGTTAGATCTAGAACAATGTTGCATTGTAGCCTACTAAGGGGTTGTTGCCTGTTGGCCTCTGTTAAATTGATAGACTGTATACTGTCTGAAACACAGCCTAACTATTAGATGCCTTAATTTCTTTCTTTCTTTCTTTCTCTCTCTCTCTCTCTCTCTCTCTCTCTCTCTCTCTCTCTCTCTCTCTCTCTCTCTCTCTCTCTCTCTGAGGGTCTAGCACAAAATCTGTTCAAATGGGGGTCCGTGGCCGTGGCCTATAGCATGTATCAATCAATTTGGGGATCCTTGAAATGAAAATATTTGAGAATAAATGCCATAAAATAATTCAGTTCAGCCTACCCTATACAGTATGAGCAATTAGTTGTTCACAAATGACCTACGATGCCACTGGGTGGCGCTCTGCCACTTATCCATGGTGTCAGGCCCTGCTAACTTTGATTAAGGTTTAAATTAGCTGAATTTAATGAACGTTGCCTAATTAGGCAGGATAACAGCTTTAATTGATAAGTAATTATCTGCCACAAAATGTTATTAATTCTCAAGCTCCGTCTTAGTGTGCTCTCAGTCTAGACCATCCGGCTCTCCCTTCCCTCCCTACAGCAATTTGTATTTATGTAAACAAGGAGTGGAAAACAATTAGGCATGTATATTGAGATGGGATATTCAAGAGAATACCAGGCTAAGCTCTGTGGACCGTTAAACTTCTATGAAATTGTTTACTTTTACTGGCTTGTGCATCTTTTGTATTGTTGTCCTGTGCAAAAGACAATGACGACTATAAAGTTGTTATATTGTTTGGAGTGTTTTTGTTCACACACATGGTTTCTCAGGTATGGATCAATTTAAAGATTCTTACTTAGTGTAATGAATTGTGTAATTGAAAATGGTCTACCTGTCAGTTTTACATGCAATTATTTTTTTGTTTGAATCACATTTTTCACACATTTAGTACACGAGAGTTGCCTTAATTAGTCACTAATATATTTCATTTTTGGTCTAACATATTTTTAACATAATGTGTCATAATCTTTTTTATGAGCTTAATACATTATCAATTAAGTCCTTCAGGAAGCTATTACCAGAGGCTGACTATATTCACTAACTCATGTAGAAGAAAAATATAAAAAATAATATAGAATATTTGACATTAAATATTAATATGCAGCATTTTTGTAATAAGAGCAGATTCATTAACAGAATGTCCTGCAGAATAGATGGGACATGGTGTCACTCACTGAAGTTGACACGTGTATGGACATGACAATTGGTATAGGCCTTCATAGGCCTAATATTGAAATGTTTTTTCCCCCTTGTCATCAGGTGCAGATGTGCATTCATGACAAATGTAACACCAAATGTATCTCCAGCCTAAAGCAAATAGGAAAACATAATTCCATAAAATACATGTACGCTGAAAATAAAGCCTTAAATCAACGCTATGGAGTTTACTGTGTCTACTGTAGATGTACACAATTCGAATGTAGCCTGTACATTTGCAAAACCCAGCTGGTGCACCCGTACGGTACTATTGTATTGCCCAATATATTAGTATATATGTAATACAAGGGTTGTATGAATCAAAAGATGAGTCAAAGATATCTCCAAGCACCGAGGCTTGTGCATGTACAAATTACCCACTACGGACAGGAAATAAGCATTTAGTCCTTCAAAATCCACCGAGAATGCGGAAGGTTTGTTTTAGGATTATATAAATATCTGAAAGGAAGGCTTGTAAGATGCAGTAAGATGCTCTGAAGGTGAGCAGCTGAAACAATAGAGCTTCTTAAGGCACAGTTGAGAAGCAGGAGTTAAACTTAATCTGGTGTCAGTGAGGTCAGATGTAGAGTTGCAGATCTATAGTATGTCAAACCATGTGGCTATCCATGCAGGGTTTAATGAGATCAGTGTTGTGATCTTCATGGAGATCCAGGTGATGATAGTCAGCTCCACATACAGTAACATGATGTAACCACTTGGTAAATTGCGAGTGTGACTCACGTCGCGGCAACCACACTGGTTATCATGAGACTATATGGCCATATATTGACATTCCCATCAGGGCTCTCCGTATATAGGGCATAAAAGGGATTGGCAAGTGCTGTCGCTTTGGCATGGGATCAACAGCTTTGGCCAGGGTTCATGGCCATATATAGCGTGTCTCCATATATAGAGCGTGTCACGAGGTGTGATGTCACAAGGAGTGACTCACGACATTCCCATATATGGGCTTAAAATTGATGACATCCGGGGTCTCCATGGCATAACAGGGATTGTAGGTGTGACGTCAGCAGGCAGCTTCCCTTCCCTGCAACTACAACATCCATAGATTCATACCAGTGGGCCATGCACACTCTGTGGCATACTCTGTTGAAGTCATATTCACTGACGCTATAGACTAGACTAGAGCCTGTAAGAGGTGTCAGCACCAGTCACTCCTAAACGCCTGGCATAATGGTCAAATGGAAACAGATTAATCCGATGAGACGGAAAGAAAAACTAACACCAGCATCAAATGGGTGCTTTGAATTCCAAGAGTCAAGTACTGTGTATCTATCTGTACAGTGCTTGAGATGGTTCGCGGTGAGGGTATACTAGGCCCGTATAGCAACAGCACTTTCATCTCAGACTCATATAGACCGCTAAGCTATTCATTAAAGTGATTTTAATAAGATGTGCGTTAACTTGGTTCCTAATTAAAACATCTCCTCGTTTACAGAGTGGGTTTAAGCAGGCCTCAAGGGAGCTCATTCTTGCCTCTTCCCATCCCTCTAGTCTACTGTCTCACGACCAGCAGATGATTTGTTGGGCTTGAGTACCAGGGCCACGTCGGCCTATAGGCTGATCCATGCCTCCTCTCACCACAACTGAACCCCAACCCCTCATGTACTGTATGTATACTCACACACACACACACGCGCATCACACACATATACACATACTGTAGTACGACGCACTCCCTCGTGCTCGAGGTGATCAGCGGCAGAGAAGAATATGGATTGAACCGGTAGAATTATATGCAAATGACTCAAGCACAAAGACTGCGCACAAATTGGCGTCACCATTTCTCAAATTATATCATTACTATATTTTGAAAATGTTAATCTGCATAGCGGATTTCCCGGGGGGGTTGAGTAAATTAGGTCTATTTCCGTGTGGCTTGTGCCAGGCAGCACTGAAGGAGCACTGAAGGATGAGGAGAGAGAGAGAGAGAGAGAGAGAGAGAGAGAGAGAGAGAGAGAGAGAGAGAGAGAGAGAGAGAGAGAGTCCGGCTGATTTCCTGATAACAATTAAACTGGCAGTTTGGGCTCATTCAAGCATTGATAATTTTTGGCATATTAAGCACGTTCTAGCAAAAGGTGATAAGTCACTTTTAATTGAAATGAAATTATTGCCCTAATGGAAGTTTGGCTCTTATTAAGACCCATTCTCATTTTATATTTCTCTTCACATAAATGCAGAGAGAGAGAGAGAGAGAGAGAGAGAGAGAGAGTGAGTGTGTAAGAGGAACAGTTTCAAGGGGCATTAGATTGTAAGGATTTACTAAAATAGTGTGAATATAATTACGGTTCCATATTCTATCAGAAAGCGAGTTGAATAGATGGAGGACAACTCCAAATCAATCACAATTTATCTCTCCCCGATTCTGTTCAGTGGCACAATTAGGCAGATAATTAGATGGAAGAAAAGTTTCTAATTGCACTGGATTAGGGAAGGAGCAACCGCACTTGCAGGATCAGAGGGAAATTGGTTGTTTCCTCCTCTATATCAAAGCTTTCATTGTGTATCAGGGAAGAAAGATTTGTGGAAAAGCGAAAACATCAATACACAAAGTCCCTATACCCTTAATTGGAATCTCATCTAGTTGTCGTGTTTTAGACTGCACAAAGCACATGGGATCAAAAATGGCCTTCTAAGTTCTAACAATTAATTTAGATTACCCAGCTCTTAATTATCAACCAATCGACTAAATAATGTGTGACTTAATTTAGATAGTTAAAAATTTACTTGCTGGCATTAATTGAGTAATTAACCATTAACTGCCTCACCTTAGTTTGCTAATTAAAAATGAATGCAGCTTGATTCCCTGCCTCAAGAGGAAGGTTGAGTGTTCTGTACTTGAAAACGGCTCTGATCTTTATTTTTTATTTTGTTATGCTTCTGAAGTTTGAAGACCTGGTCCTGATGAAATTTACAATTCTCTCTCTCTTCCCATTTGTGTGTGTGTGTGCGTGTGCATGTGTGTGTGTGTGTGTGTGTGTGTGTGTGTGTGTGTGTGTGTGTGTGTGTGTGTGTGTGTGTGTGTGTGCGTGCGTGCATGCATGCGTGCGGTTGACAGTGAATGCGGCCCACTGAATTGAATAATACAGTCACAGTGTATGTGACTTAATTTAATAATCATTATCTCAGCCACCCATTGTTCACAAATATTTCATTAGAATAATAGGCTGTGCATGTATTATTTCATGGCTAAAAACAAATACTTTTCTGTCAAATGTTTTCCATAACAGAGAATGCTGTCTTTTTAGGGAAACATGCCCTCAAAACTCATCATTACTGACAGAGCAATGGGGGAACTATTTAACGAGTCACAGTTGCTATACGCTTTAGCGCCTATAATGACTCTTCCTGGTTAATGATAAATAAAGCATGAACTCTGAACCCTATCTATAGCATCCCTATTCTGGGCATGTCATAATATAATGGCAATATCAAACACTGGTGGCGACTGCCCAGCAATAGCAGATTCACAGGCTCAGAACGTATCACAACAATACAATGCCTTATGAACTTCAGATCAGCAATTTTCGGTGAAGAAATGAGACCGGAAAAAGGACCGGTGCCTTAATTTCACCACTCTGATTCCTGCATGACCCAAATAACAGTTTTTTAACCAGTGGTCCTTTAGGGGCCAGGGGGTCCCCAGCTAAATGATGGAGAGTTGGTAATCAAATGGACCCTTATTAGATCTTTAACTCTTGGGAGCATAAAATGAAACGAAATGGACCCGTAAGGGTCAAGGGTCTCCAGAGTTAAATTATTGTTAAACATCTGCACGTCTACACAATTAGAGAAATGCAGAATAAGTTATTTATTTACTTATTTTGATCAATGTTTGCCTGTTGTCTCTCCTATGGTACCAATACAGCATGGTTTGGGGTCTGTGAGACTAAAATCTGATTAAATGGTTGTCTGTGGCTTAAATGCCGAATAAATAATGCATGGACGTGGATATGAACGTGGCGTATAGGCCTAAGCACATGTTAGCGCCTCTACATTGCAGCATAATGTTGATAGTCTTCGTGTCATGCAGGCTCACAATACTACTATAGTATATTAGCAGACAGAAACTGCTGTTGGCAAATACATTTAATTAAATTAGTGACAGTTAACTGTTCAAAAGACTTTATTGGGAGAGGTTGAAACACCTCCTGTCGGTTGACCCATTGCTAACCGGACAGTCATTGTTCAGTAGGCTGAAAGCCCTGGCAAGCATATTGACTGAAGATCCATTGAGTTCATGAGAGACTCGCACTCTCTGTTCTATAGGCTATTGTCCTTAATGGAAGGAGATACTGACAGGGGAGAGGGATCCTACGGTGATGAATTAGAGAAACAATATCACTTGGGTCATAAACGTCCCTGTTATCCAAGTGAATAGGCAGGTCATGTTTGAGATTGTTTTGTTTTGAATTTCTCCGTATTTTATGGAAGATAAGTGTTAGATGTATTGAACGCATTTTGGTTTTACTGTGTATACAATAATAAGATCATCTTATTGCTAAAGTAACTAAAATACTGTTGGCTGATGTATGGGTTGTAAGACACAATGACGTACCAGCCCGACTGCCCGAGCCATTTCATTGATGTTTTGAACCCAGCTTTGTTTCATGCTCATAAATGCATGATCCACACCAGACCCAGATAAGAACAGTTTTTACTCCACTATAATGTCAATATTCTAAGGTCAATATGTTGTCATTATTCAAATTTGGCCCTCATTTCCACCATTGTACCACCGCTCTGCTGCACAGAAAATTATTTGTTTCATGACAGTCAGGTGAAAACAGGACCTTAGTTGTGGACATTTTATTTATTGATTACAATTTTAATATCTTTTAGCTTTGTGTGTGTGTGTGTGTGTGTGTGTGTGTGTGTGTGTGTGTGTGTGTGTGTGTGTGTGTGTGTGTGTGAGTGTGAGAGTGTGAGTGTGAGAGTGTGTTGGTGTAGTGGGGGCACAGGGGTAAGGCAAGCCGCACCATGGCCTGTATGCGAGTCGCGTACATCTTATTATCAAGTTAATTAAAGCTAGCATCTGACAATGTCACTCGTGCCCGGCAAAAAGGGAGGAGGAAGGAAGAAAAACGAATTTAAATGCTGCGTCTCTCAGGACCACATGTCAAGAGCTGCTTTTCATCGAGCACTGCGTGTGTTTGGCTCGTGCAGTGGCAGGGAAAGTGGAGGAGGGGGGCTTTAAAAAAAACGCTTTTATAAGCAAATGAGAAGAACCCGTTGGATTTGATGTTCAAAAATTGTGGAAGGCAAATAAATAGACATTAGAGAGTGGGGGGTGGTTAAGAAGTAAAATACGGTAGGAGTAGAGCAAGTGAGAGTGAGAGAGAGAGAGAGAGAGGGGAAGAAAAGGAAATGGGGTAACATCAAAAGCGCCTCTTGAGCCGTTCAAAGTTGCAGTAAGATTGGGGACAGGGGCTTTAAAACAGCCCAGCAAGCAAGCAACATAAAAGGGTCGATTTAAAAACTAGACATTGAAATGCAGAACGCCTGCTCGCGTGTGGACTTGAGGTCAAGTAATGGGGGGATTATATAGTTCTTCATAATAATATTAATTAAACAATTTACATGCTAATAAGGTAACAATTATCTGAGCTTCTGGTGAAAGATTCAGGTTATTACAACACGCCAATCCCAGTGCTACGGGGTCACACGCCGAACAGCAGAGAGAAATCTCAACTCAAATTAACATTCTGTCAGCTCCAGAAATTGGATAAATAAAGTCGAATTAATTCACAGTAATGGTGGAGAGAGTAGAGAGGGTGGGGGGGTGTGTGTGTGTGTGAGAGGGGGGGGGGGGCGGCACTTATTCAACCAGCTCTGATTACCATTCAGTATTCACCAGCACGCGGGTGGCTTTCTGTCAAGAAATTTAACACAAAATGAAGCAGTCATCGCCTCAGGCGAGATTTGGCCCCTCCGACACCGTTTACAATTTATATGTATAATCTCCCCCCTCACCGCTCTCTCTACCTCCCTTCCTTCCTTCTCAAACATGTCCACCTGGACACCCAGATGCTTCTGGTCCATCCATGTCATAATCTTAGTTTTCATAGACATAGACAAAAATCAATCTGTTGTTGTTAAAACTGTAGCCTACTGCAAAAACTACATTTTATTAGGTTGTCTCCAACCATGATGGCAGAAATCTTTTGAAAACATTGTTGTGCCTTTTATTTTCCCAACAAAGGCTTGTTTGTGTAGCTCATATTGAAACCAGGGGCCTGCAAAAAGGTCAAGCTTGCAACAACACGTACCCCTTAATTTAATTAAGAAAGATAATAAATAATCCTAGGCTAGCAAGCCACATTTTTTTTACACTTTTACACTAGGTGACATATTTAATAGGAGAGAATAAACCTATTTTGATAATATTGAAAGTAGAAAATGTATAATAGTTAACAAGTTCCATTAAAACTGACACTTTTCTAAGTAAAAACTTTAATTACCTTTATTCTTGTGGCTGTATATACCCCACTCTAACTGAAAATACTGAAAGTGTACTGGCATAGAATATATCTATATTAACTGTTACAGACTCTTTACTGTTAATCTTTGAAGACCTTAAACCTGTAGGTATATGTAAAGAGATTTACATATTGTTGTGTATATCTTCACCTTGATCAGAACAGCACAAATTATGTACAGGCCTATGATGTACAATACATGCATGGTAATAATGGTCATGACTCATCATGAATGAGGTCACATGGTGGTTTATTTATTTAATCTGATAAACTTGTGTGACAGACTAGTATCACTTGCCATGTCTACTATCTGTTGTACTCTATATGACATCAGCAGATGGCCAGTGCAGTACCCCGCTTTGCACCTAAAGATGTCAGGCTTCACACAGATTCGGGTTTACTTGCACAAGGTATTCTTAACCACTTAAATTCATATTACATTTTATTGACTGGGGTCCACTTGGTACATTCCCTTTTCCTCTACAGTCTTCACCAAATCCATAAAATAATAATTGAAAACGGTAGAACGTGGTACTACTGGTTTCCATTCATTTTTTACTTGGATATTACAGAAAAGATTACGTCTATAAACCAGAGTTGGTTAGCAGAAACCATCATATTGCATAATTTGAATACCAAAGATTAACCTCTCCGCTATAGCGTTTTGTTCATTAGGTCGAAGGGACAATAACCCACCAACGGGATAAAGAGATAGAACAACAAATCACAAGATTCTGCAACAGTTTAACACTATTTTTTTTTTAATGTGTTCTCTCCTCCTTGTCATCAGCGTCCCAAGGTGGGGTTGGCGAAAGGGCCTTTCTATGTGGAGTTTGCATGTTCTCCCTTGTCCCCTAGGACGGTATGTACCCTCACAAATAAACATGCAGTAATCCTGGTCAATCCTGATGGAGGTGGAATAACGTGTTCTTTCCACACGCGCTACTACCAGGGAAACTCTCCCCTGTCAGATGATAAGAAGCGGCCTACTCACTCCTCATGCATTGAAGGAAGCATGTTCGGGGCTCTCCCCAGGTTGGCAGAGGGAGAGTAGCACCCAGGATTAGTTTAGGCATTGACACTGGGTGAAAAAATGGATTACAAAAATACATATAAGTTGTAACTCAATATATATATGTTGAGTAGCGTCTATAAAGCACACCTCCGAAGGTGTTTTCACTTGGCACCACAAATGTGAAAAGTTTAACTGTATGTCGTAGAAACGCTATTTACCCCCACACCATCCTCGGTCCTGAGGAGTGATGATCTTATCATGAACCCATGATCTTTGGAGAAAAATATAACACACACCGAGCACATCCTCGGTTATTGGTGCTGAGCCAAACTGAAAGAAATAACACCTGTGTGAAGCCGGGCGCTCTTATCATCGTACGTCATCGACGTAACATAACGATTTTCTCAGACATATATGACGTAAATTATCCATTCATTGTCAATAAAATTGAACAAAAATAACGATTTGCTCGTCTACATATGATTGATAATAATAATAATACATATAATAAACATATGATAAATTCTCCATTCATTGTAAATGGCATTTAATGTTTGTGTTAGGACAAAAATCTACACTATAGCTGAATATAGGAGTGGCTAATTAACTTTTGAATGCTCCAAAAGTATTTATTAGCGTCAAAACAGCAGTATATGTGATAAAGAGCAGAAACTTTGTATTACTGCTGTTTTGTCGCTATAGTACAACTGATGACGAACACAGCCCGTACGGCATACTATAGCGCGCCGTTTTTCATCATTTTTGAGGATTTGAAAAAAATGACAAAATGACAAAAACGATGGGTTATAGCCCATGTTTTTTTTAATTTTGGAAAAAAAAGTTATCCTCGTTTCTCATAATTTTGGACCATGGGCTATAGCCCATATCGTACAGGGTTATAGCCCATCGTATAGCCCATCGGTTTTTGAATTTTTGGAGAAAAAAAATCCAGGTCCATGAATTAGACTAGAGGATAAAGCTCACATGTTACCCAAATAGTTGAATACACAAAAGCTAAGGCACTGGTACTGGTACTTCTGGTTTACCGGAACGGGGTTCAACTCCCTGCAGTGCCCTGCTCAATGTGTTGTATTTTCCGCAATTTTTCTGCAATTTCCGCAATATCCAATTTCCGCAATTTCCGCTTTCCGCAATTTCCGCAATTTCCGCTTTCAGCAATTTCCAATTTCCGCAATTTCCGCAATTTTCAATTTCCGCAATTTCCAATTTCCGGAATTTCCCTTTTCCGCAATTTCCAATTTCCGCAATTTCCGCAATTTCCAATTTCCGCTTTCCGCAATTTCCGCTTTCCGCTTTCTGCAATTTCCGTAATTTCCGCAATTTCCAATTTCCGATTTCCGCAATTTGCAATTTCCGCCCCTTTTTGGCCCCTTGCCATTTTTGTATGGCAAGGGGCCCACAGGTGGCCCACAGGTAAATCTATTTGAGTATCCCTGCTATAGGCTACCTGGTCTGGCAGAGATATGCACTCTGCGTCTTATATGAATATGATAACATTTTGACCTCTTTATGGGGTTTTTTTCTATCACTACTATTTGACTGGCATAAATGGTCTATTATAACATAACAAGCCAAATTATAATACACAAGGTGAACACAGCATATGAGACACATCTGCTCTCACACAGGAATCTCAGAATGCCCAATGCTACGCAGCGCTTTGGGATGCAGTCAGCCAACAGAATTGTAAAAACAAAACACAATTTGCTGCTTAGCCTCCCATTGTTGTGCCAAGACAGACCACAATAGCATCTGTTCAGTAAGAAGTGGAAGGGGGAAAGGGTAGTGTTAAATGCACTTGAACAACAACTAAATGACTGTATAGTATAGACCCCCCACCCCCCCATAGAGGCAGCATATGGTACCGAGGGACACAAGTGCCAATGCCCCAAGTGAAATTACTGCAGTCAGACAGGGCTGTAATCCTGCCCAATCAGAATTATACAGACCTTTTTAATTATAAATTTGAGACTTGAGTTATAATTTTTGACACTTCTTCTTGATTTTTTGTGAATGCAAACCATGGACTCAACCTGGCCGGCATTAACCCCAACTCTAACTCCGACATGAAACTAACCCAAACCGCCAACCCTAACCTTAACTAAAATAAAATAACTACATGATCTAGTCTATAGTGCACTGGTTCTCCAACTATATGGTACTAGGTACGCATGACACCCTCTAGTGGTATGAAGAGGAATCTTCTAAATATTTCTATATTCAATCATTGAAATGGGATCTAAGAGGCATGGGTGCTATACAGGTATATGTCAAAAGCTCATAAACCCACACACAATTTGGTCAAGTTTGAATGAGTTATCATATAGTAGAAATAGAAAAGCAGAACAGACATTTAAAATGTGAATGCTTTGCTTCTGTGGCAACCATGGAAAAGCAGGTAATCAATACATGTGGGCCTCCAATGCCCTCCATGACGTTTGACGTGTAATCATTCTGCAAGCCATGCAGGTATACCTACAGTAGCATAGTACTGTTAAATGTTATACTGCTGCTGCTGTAGTATAAAGAATACAGGGAAACTGTTGTTATTGCAGATAGATGCACATTTTTCATGTTGATGTGACTACTGTGAATACTTGTTGAGACACACACACACACACACACACACACACTCTTCCACAGCTAAATGTCTATGCCTTATTGCACATGTGTATGGCTCATAGCTCATTTATGACGTGGGGATGGTTTATTTATTCTTATAAACTATCTTAGTTTGTCTTTTTGTATTATCATTTAACTTCTTACCTGTATGAGTGACAAATAAAACCTTCTTGATTGTTTCCCAGCGAGGATGTCTGTGAAGACGTTAGCCATGATTCATGACTCTCGTATTCATACGAGAGTCATGACGAAACTTCACCCTATTTTTGGCACTTGCTTCATTTACAAGTTTTCCGTATATATAAACATTCAGATTTCAAATATAAAGTACTCACATTTTGTCTCACGGGTGTTAGTTAGTAGCAGATCCAGCGATTAGAATTTCTGCATCCCGCGTTGTTTAATAAAAAGCATTTTTATCCGAGCTGTTATTTTCCCATTGGCTTTCAACTACGCGCCCCTATCGGTCGGGAGGAGGGTGGCACTCGGTGTGTTCGATATAGGTACTCTGACCGCCCTGCCAATACAGACTAATAGGCGAGTGCGCTCCCGGTGTGCAACTGTGGATTTCCCAAACGAACCCCGTTTGAAAAAAGTAGCCGGGGCGCTCGGACAAAAATGCTTTTTATTAAAGAACGCGGGATGCAGCAGTGCTAGCGTTTGGGCTGCTACTAGCTAACACCCGTGGGACAAAATGTGAGTACTTTATATTTGAAATCTGAATGTTTATATATACGGAAAACTTGTAAATGCAGCGAGTGCCAAAAATAGGGTGAAGTTACATCATGACTGTCATGATAATCATCATGGCAGTCATGTTTCAGGGCTATGAAGACGTAAGTATATACAGGGTCATCTTTTTTCCCAATGTCGATTCCTGCCAAATACGTCTTTGACAGTTTGATGGTTTTGGGTTTTTTTATTGATTCAGAATAGCCTCTCTTATATCTACTGTATAGTAGCTTCCCCGACGCTATAGGCAATGCTCGCTTCTGCAAGCATGGAATCTTCTTCGCATTTGAGTAAATGGTCACGCCCCCTCCTACTAGTAGTAGGACCGTTTTAGACCGCGACAGAGGGGCGCCGTCTCAAGCAAACTAGAGCTACGAGAGACACCACCGAGCGCGCTACAGCGTTGGTATGCATTTTTCTTGGAATTGAGGCCCAAGATAGAGGTGATTGAACAGAACATCGATGTTAGGGGCTCATTCAAAAATTGTTGTTCATTATTTTTCTGCCATCTACGAACATATTCGGCGAGAGGTAAAGGCTGTGCGCTAATGCTAATGATGAATCCTCACAACAACCCTCTCCTCCCTGATAACACAGCTTAGCTATATGCTTATGCTAGCACCTAGCGGGCAAAAAAAGCGTTAATGCTTCTGATGACTTTTATAGTTACGTTCGCCCATATAGCTTTGAGCGATTTTGCTTCCGGTTCATTTGTGGTGAATTTGGGGGTTTTCAAAATAAAAGATCCTATGCATCCGCCTGGCAAGGAAGCGACAGCGCCGGAGTTCAATGGTGAATTTCTTCTGTTCTGTTAAATACATGATTAGATAGCCAAAATCTAAATAGTGTATTGAGAGTAGTGGTTCATTTGCAATGCATTGTACCGTTTGTTTTTTATTAACATGGCTTTTTGATGATTAATTGGTCAAAATCCACACCATGACAGCTCAGATTTATAATTAGACAATAAATTAAAGCTAGAGGCTCTACCCTTCCCAAGCTAACATCTTCTCCATCCCACCACATTGTGAGAGAGCCTTTTTTATCATTCCATTGCAGCCTCTGTCTCTCTTTTATTTTGTACTTCTGTAGAATGGAACACTTTGCTCTTTTTAGCAGTGCTGAGATTGTAAAACTGAGATTAGGCCTATACATCCATATCCATCATGGAATAAAGGTTTGCAAAGGGCCCTTTTTGATGTGGTTCTTATATGATTTTCAACCAATTAATACATTGCAAAAACAAAAGAGCTCAGACATGACCCCATTTCATGCCTTTTTTGTTTTTTCGATGGGGGGGGGGGCTTTCCTGAAATATTCACATCAACGACTGTGAAATGGTAATCACTTAACCCCAGTTCACCCTCTGTTACATTGACTAATTTCTGCATTTTGAACCGTGATCGTGTCACACTACATAATTCCAAGTGGGTAAACGGATTTGTTTATTGAAAACATGAAGTGAATGAATGAATGTGTCCATTGCTGTCACTCCAGCATTGATGGAAAGTAACTACTGAAAGTACAGTTAGTTTTGGCTCCTACATTTACTTCAGATCTGATTTTGAGGTACTTTTATTTGACTTGAGTATTTACATTTTTGGATACTTTATACGTCAACTCAGAACATCTCAGAGGAAAATATTGTACTTCATTACTCTACAAATGAATTATTTGACAGCTTCAATTACCGTATTACTTAGATGTTTATTACAGAGCATTAACTGATACATTATTATCATTAGGTTAGCTATACCATAGCATCACAAAAGTAATCCAAACCACCTTTACAGCAACATTAAAGTATCTTTCTAATTACAATCCAATACTATTATTGTGAACGGCAGTTCTGTATAATGTTTGGTACAGTAGGCCTATGTATATTTTGATGCCAATACTTAATGTTGAATACAAGACTTTTACTTGTATAAGAGAGTATAGGCCTTTTGTTGCGGCTTTTACTTAAAGATTTTAATACAATTGGAGTAGCCTTCCATCACTGCATTCTGTGTGATAAAGTTTCCTTGAGGAATACCAGGACATAATCATGACTTCCTGAGCTGACCACAGACTTGTTCCATGTTTAAAACTGGAATCCCACACAAATAGATTCCTAAATTGTATCATTTTGGACTTGTGCAACATAAATATTTGCCTTTTTTTCCTATTTTGTGATATAGGCTATATAAAGCTTAATATGCAAGATGAGATATTTCTGGAATAGAGACACCGACCAAACAATTATTTGCACTTTCTTGTTTTTTTTCTAGTTTCACATCCAGAGAAGAAACCCAACAGGCCACTATCTTGAGTAGCTTCAAGTTCACTTTATAGGATCAAACGAAAACCCCACAATATAAACGATATAGCCTATATTTAAATGCAGATATAGGCCATAAAGTGCCTTGCAAAAGCAACAAAGTGAGCGTAGCCTATAGTATTATTTTTTGTTTTAAGTTAACTTTTAACCTATATGCTATCATATCTCTATGGCACTTTGCAACGTCGTGCACGTGCAATTCGACACTATAGAGATGGGGATATAACAATGATGCGCGGACATTTGGCATGTCAGACGAGACAACCAGTATGCACGTCGCTTGAATGAGGAATAAGAAGGGGCGTTGGGGCGAGGGGGGCTTGTGTCTGGGAGATGGAGACTTGTAGTTAAAAATACGATGTGACAGCTTAGGAAAGGGGGTTGATGAAGACACTGCTATACACACAGAGAGAGAGAGAGAGAGAGAGAGAGAGAGAGAGAGAGAGAGAGAGAGTCGGGGAAGATGGGATTTTTAAGTTAGACGAAATGTGTTTTCTCATAAGAAAGTGAAACATATAGGCCTACATGTTCCCAGGAATTTAACAGAGGCCTATATCAATCACTCGGCTATTTCCACGCATCCCAACTTAGCCTCGTCCTGTTGTTTTGACAGGGCTGAATTAAAGGGCGACGCCAGGTGTAATTAGCAATCGATCTGGGGGAGGGGGGACACGCTCTCTCTCTCTCTCTCTCTCTCTCTCTCTTTTCTCCGTGCAATAACCGCGCCTCTGACGTCACCGGACGATTAACGCTTCTTATTGGTCCCGCGAGCAGGCACAGAAGTCCTAATGAGCTGCCTCCTCGCAGCAGAGAGAGAACGAGCAGGGTTGACATCTCTCGGGCAGTAGGAGGACAGAGCACGTAAAAAGCCGCGGAGGAGTCTCGTGCATGTCCACTGCTCTTCAACAGACAGACCGCTGCAAGACGGTTATTCGGGGTCTGTCTCCTCTCCCCCCATCCTCTCCTCCTCCATCTTTTCCTCCTCGTTCGGCTTCTCTTCCTCCCGTCCTCCTCTCCGTTACTTTTTGACTGCATGTTCAGCCACACCGCTCCCTCCTTCCTTCTGCATCCTCAGCTCGGGCGAGCATGGACAGTCGGGTACTCGAGCATCCTCATCACGCCCAGTTCGGAGGCTCCCTGGGCGGGCTGGTCGGCTTCCCGTACTCCCTCGGCCACCACCACCACCATCACCACGTCTACGAGCTCGCCGCCGGCGGCCATCAGTTGCAGTCCGCGGGCGCCGTGCCCTTCTCGATAGACGGATTACTAAACGGCTCTTGCTCGGCCTCGGTGGTCAGCTCCAACTCGCTGCTCTCGTCCGGCTGCGGCTTGAATGGAGACAGTCCACAGTACAAACTCTCAGGTAGGCCTGCCTACTGTGTGTGTGTGTGTGTGTGTGTGTGTGTGTGTGTGTGTGTGTGTGTGTGAGAGAGAGAGACTCACTGACTCATGGGTACCCTGTGTTTAGCATCCGGAACTCCTCATTAAGTGGTCTTATTTGGATTGGAAATGCAACGTTATAATTATATGGGTGCATGATATATGCCCCCCTGTTTAGACCCAACGTGCAGCCTATCATTAGGCTACCTTTTCTGGTGGAGACTCAGAGAGACATGCAACTTTGTTTTGGTTGAATTCAAAAAGTTTACATGGAGTGATGTGATTTTTAAGTTAGGGCAACTCATCTTGCTCCAACGTTAAAAGCTATAAGCTAAATCGGACGTTTTCGTGCCTTCATTCTGGGGCAGAAAGATTGAACATTTATAATTTGATGTTTCATTATTGGGTGTCACTGGTAGAGCGTACACACAAATCTAAATAGACTATAGGCCTATAGACTCCTTGCGTGTTCGACCGCTAAATTGATACATTATATATTTATATATTTTGACTAGGGGCATGCACTAATTGCGCCTTAATCAATGTGAGCTATAATAAGTAGCTTAAATTATTTTCTATTCCTGGCCCCTGACCATGTTCGACAATGAATCATCCGCACACATGTCATTGACAGCTCTCTCTTTCTCATCCCCCCAACACGCACGCACGCGCGCGCGCTCACACACACACACACACACACACACACACACACACACACACACACACACACACACACACACACACAACAAACAAACCTCTGACTGCCTGCCGGGGCCTGTTCGCTGTGTATAGATTCTGGAGACCCGGATAAGGATAGCCCTGGTTGTAAACGAAGACGCACGCGAACCAATTTCACCGGCTGGCAGCTCGAGGAGCTGGAGAAAGCGTTCAACGAGAGTCACTACCCGGACGTGTTCATGAGAGAGGCGCTGGCGCTCAGACTGGACCTCGTGGAGTCCAGGGTTCAGGTAAATAAAATACAAGACTAAAATATCACAAGGACTTCGATAACGAGTTAAATGCACGAGTTTTATGGTTGGCCTGATAAGGTATATAGGCCTATATTATTAACATTTGAATCCACCAAATGTACAGAATATTCCATTTAATTGTCTACAAAGGGGCGTTTGTTTTGCTATGGTTCGTGAAGGCCTGCACCATACAGAGAGAGATTGTCAATTATCAAAGCGTCAATAAAGGGTCTTCTTTGAATTATGCATGAAGGCGACCTATTGATTTATGGGTTAATAAAAACAGGGCTATTTAGGCTAAACAAACTCGGTGAAATGGCAAAAGACTTCTTTCCACCTGCATCCGTTTTTTTTCCTTCCAATTTCATGGTGCCACAACACTCATTTTGGTTTAATGTCAAATTAAATTAGTTGAGAATTTAGCATATGCCTGCTTGAAAATTAAACTAGCATGCAGTGCTTATAGTATTGATGTATATAACAATACTCGGCACTGTCTATATATAATTTATGTGGATAATTTAGTTTTATTATATTTTGTCATTATTATTATTAATAATAATAATAATTATTATTATTATTATTAATAATAATAATGTTGTTGTCATAATGTTGTTACTCTATAGTTGAGAAACACAATAAAACAAAGTTACATTCAATATAAAATTACATTACTGCAATAATAATGTGTTACAAACGATAATGATATGAATCCTCATCATCACTTTGCAGGGAAGCTTTGGTCACAGGACAGACTTTTATAGGAGATAAATATATACATTTGTCTAAATGTATTGAACTGCAATAGCTTCTATTACTTACAATAATAATAATAATAATACTATACTACTAATAATAATAATAATTATTATTATTATTATTATTACTAATAATAATCACTGTAGGCCTATAATTTTGCTACATTTCCTATTTGTCAATTTGCTTACAGTATCTAGCTTTAAAGCTATTCATTCATTTTTCTTTATTATGCAAAATGGTGCTATTGTGTTGATATTATATTGTTGCTCACACCCACACGCACTTTTGTTTTTTGTCTTGTTTTAACTATCGTACATAAAAGTCACATGCCTGCATGGCTGGAATGAGTGAAGGGGGAAGAGAAAAAGCTTGCGGTTCCTGTATATCTTGTTTGGGGATTTTGCGCCTAAACCTCAGATTATTGTTCCCTCAAGCTGCTTAGCGCTTCTTTATCGCCAGGTTTTGAGAAGGAAAGATATACACAACATTAACAATTCATAAGAAGCACCATTGTCGCACGCAATCCACGCATGATGCGGGTGTCCCATCGTTATTAATGCGAGGTTCGCCGCATCCTTCTGCATGCTAAAGTCGCGCTGTTATCAGTGCGGAACATGCGGTCTGGTGCGCGCCTAGAGAACGGGCGACTATAGGCCACTCAGGCGGGGGAACCTCTCTCGCTTGGCTCGGTGCATGAGGGAGGAGGAGAGCTGAAAATTGCCGTGCAAGTGTTTAGTCTGTGTGAACAGGAGGCTGGTTGAGAAAGAATAAATTGAGAGCTGTTATGCCCGATTTAGCCACGGTAGAATTAAACGTAATTGGGAGAATTACCTATTACACAAACTAAATTGGCAATTAAAACCAGCGCATCTGTGCATCTGTTTGGCCATATAGTTGTGACGTATTAGCCCGGTGTTTGCTTTCGAGGTGTTTAAAGATGCAATTAGACAGCGGCAGAGAGAAAGAGAAATGAGAACAGATTTTTCCCATTTCCTATACGTGTGTGTGCGTGCATGTGTGTGTGTGTGTGTGTGTGTGGGGGGGGGGGGGGGGGGGGGGGGGGTAGCAGCAAGTCTCCTGTGGGTGTGTGTGGATGCAATATGGCCATGTCACTTTAAAATTGTATATGTCAGCTGTATTGTCATGGTTAGTGTTTGGCATGGTGCTGTGTGATGTATAAAAACACTATAGCCATATCCATTATGTCATGTTGGAGATCTGTTTAGCCTATATTCTACTCATAAGGTAACATCAAGTTAATATACGTTATGAAGGGGGCTTGATTTGCATACAGCATGAATGATCATGGTGCTGCACCCAGCAGCAAGAGCACGTGTTTCTCATTATTTCAATATAACAGAGACAGTGTGCTATAAATTATTGTTAAATACTCCAGTCTCAAACCAGATTCACCTGAATGCCATTTTTGAGGAGCGCTAGCCCTGCTCCTATGCCCAGCTTTTGGTGTCTGTGTAAACACAATCACTGAAGCTATAAAGTGAGGACAGAAAAGTGAAGACGCTAATTGTGATTTGCCGGCGTGACATTTGTGATGATTTGATAGGT
>NC_137864.1:36048000-36060500 GCF_963924005.1 Protomyctophum bolini
CGGTTGTCAGACGGCCCTTGTAGTCGGCTATATTAAGATAGATGTTCAATGATATCCCTCATTGTTCTGTCGCTTATATTGATGTTGCTGCGTTATCGCCCTATTGATCATGTGTCGCACATAATAGGACAGGCGCGCGCCTGCCTGCCTGCGCCTCTTTACAAAAGCGCCTGGGCCTCTCGTCATTTGTTCTAATAGGGCTGTGGGTCCCCCGAGGCAGAGAGAGATAAAGATATAGAGAGAGAGAGAGAGAGAGAGAGAGAGAGAGAGAGAGAGAGCGAGAGAGAGAGAGAGAGAGAGAGAGAGACAGCGAGAGAGAGAGAGAGAGAGAGAGAGAGAGAGAGAGGGGGGGGGGGGGGGGGGGGGGGATTTTGTGCCAAGGAATATTGTTTTGTAGAAGAAAAACTCGCCAAATATATAGGCTATAGGCTAAGCTCACATGAGCAAAAGAGAAATGGACATGAGGAATGAAGAAACATGTGCTGTAGAATATATTGAGGGACAGGGAAGGAAATCCTCAATGTGTATGTCTGTGTCTGCGCGACACTGCGCGTGCCGTGCGCGAGCGCGTTCAGGGAAGGTGTGTTTAGCTCATGAAGTGTAAACTCCACCAATTCCCAGGAAACTGAAATCCCAATTATTAAAAGCATTAATTCTGGCGAGCCTGTGCACGGAGGAGCTGTGTTGACAGCCCGGCTAAATATCCCTGATCCCTCCCGGTCACCTCGCCTTTATTTGCAAATAAATTGGCGGGGATCTGAGGGACGGAGCTTTACTTTACTGCGCCGACCTTAAAATGAATTTCCGTGCCTGAGTCCCTTTAATAATATTTACATAATTTTCGCCCAGTGACTCTGCTATTTGCGCTGTAGGAAGCGGAGGCTTATAGGAAAATAATTAGAAGAGAGCGAGGGAGGAGGGAGAGAGTGGAAGCGAGTGATAAACAGTAGGAGCGAGAGGGGAGAGAGAGAGAGGGAGAAAGAAAGAATGAAAGAGAGGGAGAGATGGATGAGTAAAAACTGAAGCTGAACCTTAAATTCCCAGACAGCTAAAATCAATGAAAGTAATAACCCTATTATTTAATTCATAAGGACATTATTTCCCCATAAGGCCTTAGGAAACGTCCCCTTCGACCGAAACAATCACATTAAATCGTTCTTTCCGCGTGCGCTGTGTGAAATTTCTACTTTTTTCCTTTTGGGGAGGGGGCGTATTATAGGCTAATCGGTTAGTTTCAAGAGTGCGATTAATTAGAAAATATAGGGCTGCTCTCCCTTCAGCAAGACTCTTATAATAGCTATGGTTATGGTATCTTTCTTTCTGTGTGTGTGTGTGTGTGTGTGTGTGTGTGTGTGTGTGTGTGTGTGTGTGTGTGTGTGTGTGTGTGTGTGTGTGTGTGTGTGTAATGGGCAAAGCAGTGTCTTGACACAAATTATGAATTCACCAGCAAATACCCCTAATACAAAATACTTGTGTCGCCCAAATGTGGGCTATTGAATTAAAATAGCCTATCCAGGGAACTTTACACAGCCTGTTGAAATTCTTCAAATATAATAGGCCTGTCCTGAAACACATGAGCTATACAAATAATATATGGGCTTAATAGTTAAAGAAAACAGCAACATTTAAAAAAACATATAGGCCTATACTCTCTCCCCATATGCCTTCGGCCTGGTGGAGACAATAACTTGAAATTGATGTATGTATGTATGTATGTTAACACATAAACAAACAAACAAACAAATGAACAAACACTTGAATTGGCTGTAGTTAAATGCATCCTTGGTTTATTTTCACACCTGTTAAATTAACACTGGAGCATTTGGCCATTGAAAAGGATGTGACCATGCATGTTCCCAATCCTTACAAGGTCTAAGGGGCCAATTAGTTTATAAACTTTATGAACTTCTATGTTATTTGTTAAGGCAAAGGTTTGAATATGGTATATCAAATAATGCATAGGCTTTCTTTAAAATCAGCTAATTGTTCTTGTTATAAGGCCTTATGGCCTATGACCTGGGGTCAGGACATACCTGCGTGCATGCGCCGCGCGGGTGTGTGCGTGCGAGAGAGAGAGAGAGAGAGAGAGAGAGAAAAGAGGGCAAGGAGGAGAAAGGAAAACAGAGAAAGAGAGAATGATGATGGCACCAACAGTAGTATACCAATCGATCTAAGCGGCTCTCTCACGGACCGGGCAGGCCTCCCGTTGTGGCCGTTCCGCCCATGCATCATACTTTATGAATTCAATTTCAACCGGGAGAAATTTTCAATTTCAACGCGCGATCATTACGGCGTGGGGGATAGCGTAAATTGTTTTTGCTCTATTATGCATTCGGACGCCATCATTTTTCTTTCTAATTACCGAGGTGTCAGAGCGGCCTGTCACCCGGGCGCTGATTTTCAATTTAACTGATCATCATACATTCATTTTCCCATTTGATAAATCTGCTATCTAGACGCGCCCGCCATGCCCGGAATATTAAGCGGCGCGGGGCGCAGTAATAGGGGGATGTGTATGCAGCAATGAGCGCGGATCAGCCAGCTAATTTAGCACCTTCCATTCGCCGTCTCCATCCCCCCGTTTCCAATTCTCAAGAGAAACGCAGAGGAGAGAGAGAGAGAGAGAGAGAGAGAGAGAGAGAGAGAGAGAGAGAGAGAGAGAGAGAGAGAGAGAGAGAGACTCCAATGGCTGCATGCGTTACTGCAATGGACGAAGGAGCCCTGAGGATAGAATCAGAGGAGAAAGATTGGAGAATGAGAGAGAGAGAGAGAGAGAGAGAGAGAGAGACAGACAGACAGACAGACAGACAGAGAACAAATTGTTTTTTCTCTTAATTTCGAAACAGCAGGCCTAATTAATAATGCTAATTAGGCCCTTCAATCGGTGTTATTTTTTATTTAATAGAAACAAATTCGCAAAATTAATTATCAACCTAATTTCAAGAGCCTAATTTACAAGCACCCCCCCACACACACACACGCACACACACACACACACACACACCCCCCATCCCTCTACCCAAACCTCCGCCACCACCAAATTGCACCAATCCCTTTCTCCACCCTCAATCATTTTTCTATGCCAGCCATGAGGAGGATATTAGCGGCTTTTGTAATTAGCGTTTATACAGCATGCACGCGACTGTCCCCTCTGAATACACGCAGGGCCTGCATTCAACATCAAACGCTGAACATCAAACACCAAATATATTTTTCTGGTAGCCCATAAGCCTACTTGACTTTGACAATAGTGATATGGCAGATACCCCATAACGCCCCTCTAAAGGTATTTTTCAAACTGGGCCTTACTTTTTCCCCCCTTCTTTGTTCAAAAAACCCAGCAGAGGAGCCAATTTGAGCCACTATATGAATGTATATAGACATTGGTTGGCTTGTAGCCTACTGTCAAAAATAGTCAACATGCTTATTAAATGCCATAAATCAAAATGTCAAGTTGTGCATTCAACAAAAATGGATATAGGCCTAATGGTTTGAACGAGCCCATAGATCAAATTGAATTAAAGTTGGCAGGACTTTTGAATAAGTCATCCATGCAAAAATATATTCTGAAAATAAATACATAATTGAGAAAAAATTAAATATAGCCCCCCCCCCCCCCCCCAAAGAAAGAAAGAATGCCGAAAACTGATCTTTATCTGTCAAAAATGTACGCTAAATGCACCTTTTATATTGTAGCCTATATATACAACATACATAGGATATACCGGTATGCTACTATAATGCTACACCTGCATGCCTTGTTGAAAGGCCAATAAGTACAGGCGCGCGCGTGTGTGTGTGTGTGTGTGTGTGTGTGTGTGTGTGTGTGTGTGTGTGTGTGTGTGTGTGTGTGTGTGACTGTGTGTGTGTGAGAGAGAGAGAGAGAGAGAGAGAGAGAGAGAGAGAACAGAGGGGGAGAGACAGAGAAGCATGTTGCACTGTAATGAACGTTTATAGGCACAAAGCAGCCTGCATGGTCTGCTCCGTGTTCTTTTGTTTCATTAGCCCAGTGCTTGTAATAAATGCCAGCGAGCCAACGGGATAGATTTTAATTAAGTCAGTGAGAGATGAGTGGAGTGACACGAGGCGCGGGCGGGGCACAGACGAAAGTGGAGAGGGACAGCTTTTCAATAAATCGGTTCGCTCAGGGGTTAGTCGGTGATTTCCTCGGCAAAGTGTTGAGGCCGAACGGACTTGCAGTAATTTGGTTGATAAATCAGCAGCGTTAGGGGCACGGAGCTCGCCGCTCGACCGGTTGGTTCTGTGTGTGTGATTTATGTGTTACCCGGGGGTCGTACACAAGCCCGTGACAGTCCAGGATGAATTAACCAGGAGCCAGCGCACTCTTAATGAGCGGGTATTATTTCACATGCACACCCTCCGCCCTCCTAAAAAAATGAGTGTGAAAAACGAGCCTGGCATATGACCCCCTCTGCTGTGCCATCCCCGAGGTGTCGCATTGATTCAGCATCACCGACTAAAACTCTGTGTGTGTGTGTGTGTGTGTGTGTGTGTGTGTGTGTGTGTGTGTGCGCGCGCGCGCGTGCGTGTGTGCGTGCGTGAGAGAGAGAGCGAGAGGGAGGGAGGGAGATGCCATTTTATGTATTTATTAGAAAGGAGACATGTTCAGTAATTGCCTATATGGTTGGGCTAATTGAAGCAGATAATTGACAGACAAGACTTGTTTGTTGTAGAACCTTTAGTGTTATAATAAAAAAACATAGGTGCAATGTCATTCTGCCAGATGGCTCATGGGTAAAACATTATTTCTATACATGATTACATCTTTTCTCAAAATTACTCCATTAAATGAAAACAAAAACTGAACAAGATCATGTAGCTCTTCATATTTGACCATTGGATGACATTCTCAGTTTAATGCTCATATATTGATACATCTTGAGCATGGATTTAATTTAACTCATGTGAGAGTCTGTAACCTTTAGTGTCTCTGGCTGGTGACAGGGGCAGTGATACATTCACTACAGTATAACCAAGCCAGTGAATCAATCAATGCTAATTTAGTTATCAAGCCCATATTGCCATTGTTTTAATAGCCACATTAGCCAATATCAGGTTCCATTACTCCATATAGTGATTGATGTAAAATATAGCGTTAGCCCATTCAGCTCCATCAATGAGATTCTATATATGTTTTCTTATTAAAATCTTTATTAAACCTAAGCCAGGCCTATACCAGAGAAAGTGTCCCTGGATGAACCCCATTGAAAATAAACCTAAGGTAAATATTAGAGGAAAGGGGAGAGATCTGCTTTTATATTCCTCATGAAGAGACACTTGAACTGCCACCTGAATGAAAAATAAATGAACATACGCCTTGCAGAGTGAATTGGAGATATATTCCTATATCTCTATAGGCCTTCTGGGACGTGCAGCTACATCAGAGTATTCATCTCACGTCTACTGAAAAGCTTTGTGAACACAGTAAAACCCTCTTCTATATATCACTCAGAGTGTACAGCTGTAACCAAATGGATCCTTTCGGGACCATGTTTACTGGACCCATGTTGGAAAACTCTCAGGGTATCAGATGGATGTTCAATGTATTTTAATCCATGTACCAGATCAATTGGTCTCACATGTCTGCAGACACATCCATGACCAACCATCGTGGATGTGTGCCAATTAATTATTATGACACATTCAAGAAATTTGTAATCACTGGCCAGTTCTAAAATGACACGGCAAAATCCTCAGAGGTAGCCTAAAGTAATGAGAGAGAAAAAAAAGTTTAAATAGATCCAAATGGACCCTTACTTTTACGCTATTCTGTAAAACTGTCAGCTTACAGAGTTACAATAATGCACACACGCACGCACATACGCACACACACACACACACACACACACACACACACACACACACACACACACACACACACACAGGAGTGCTAGCTAAGTCTTTGCATTTTGGCTCAGTGAAAAGAAGTGATGTGTTCGGTCTGGCTACACGGCATGAATGCCTGTGTGCTATGGAGCTGTAAATTACATGGATCTGCTGGACACAAGGTATACTGTATGCTGTGTCACACGTGTTTCTATAAGATATATCCTCCTCAGCGAAGATTGTTTTTATTCCAGAATAGCTTAGTTTCTGAGATGTGATAGATAGATTTGACAGTGATACAAGCCGAGAAAAGAGCCCCTTGCTCTGGGTATTGTCAAATCTGTGTTAAAGCCGTTTTTAATTGCAGGGACATGATCAATAAAGGCAATATTATACCCAACAGAGGCTATGCATGTCAGATATATACACACACACACACACACACACACACACACACACATTTCGATTTCTTTATTTGAATCCACAAATTACAATTAATTTTACAAGGAAACAAATATAACGGGGTTGACAGTTCATGTTCACTTAAGGATACACATGGCACCTCCTTCTCCACACAGACAAACTGCCTATAACAGACGAGACAGAACAGTATTTGGCAAGTTGTTTGGCTTTGCTTTTTGTCATGCCAGCTATTCTTAGGCCACTCATGGTCAGTTTATGCACATGGCCCAGGCTTCCGAATATCAGTATGGCAAATCTACAACGATACCCCAAGTTTGTTATGCTTCCAAGTAATGGTTGATACTTAGAATATTTATCTTGGAATGCCTGGTCCATGTACAAATCAAAGACACAGCCCACCTCCAGAATCAGGACCTCCTTGTGTCTGGTGTCAACAAAGACAACATCAGGTGTATTCGGGATGTTAGCAAAGACATCGCATGCACAGCTAAACCAATCTGGTAACACTCTTGAGTGTTTATACATTGCTGCACTAGATGGCACATGCTTTCGAACTGCATCAGACACTAGGTCAACAATCCGGTCGTGGCGAGCAATATATAAGTTTTTGTATGCACTACATCCATTTGTTATGTGTGCAATGGATTCTAGGTGTTGTTCAGAATCATGATGGTTTATACAGAGTGGAGTGTGGGTGTCGGGATACCAGATTGACAGATTGTACTTGGTTGGTAATACTTGTAGTCTTGCTTTGATGGTAAATTTTAAAACATCCTCCCCAATAGCAGCATTTTTGTACATCGAATGTGAAACAGAGTGATCAGCTGAATCAACACAGGCCAACTTTCCCTGCAGTCGAAGGCCACGCCAATGTTCTTTGGCTTCAGTCTGTTTCGTGCTAAGCAGAACCCTTCTTGCCGTTTCTTCCTGTAGTCTAGTGTCCCCTCCCTGGTGGGTGAGGGTAGCCTTCACTACCACGCTGGAGTCTGTAATTAATCCATCTGAGATGGGCACATTTTCGTTGTTTTTTGCCCATTTTAGCTGGACTCCTGTCCGATGGCAAAGGTCGTTGAGATCTGGCCAATCAGACCAGACCCCGAAGCCCTTGGCTTGTGAGTCCAGTTTCCCAGAGTCTTTCCTCCTAAAGCCTAGGAAGTTATTCTGGACTGCAGCAGCCAGGGGTACCTTCCTCCTGCGCAGGTCCAGTAGGAGTGATGCCCTGGCCATTTCTCTGACGGTGCCATCATCATTATTGAGCATGTGCAGTAGGTGGCTCAGCCGTGTTGCTGCATAAGTCCACTCTACATTTGGGACCCCCAGCCCCCCTTCGCCATATGAAAGGAAGAGTATGTCTCGTGTGGAGTGTGAGTTTAGGCCAACCCATTTTCTGGCCAGCTGGACAGTTCTATTTGTCATGTCTCTCAGTGCATGTTGTGGGATGTGTACATTGGCAAATAGGTGTTGTATCTTTGCCAGGGCCACTTCTCTCACAGCCTCGAGCTTCATGACTATAGGGAGGGGGGACAGATCGATCAGGTCGAGTCGACGGTGAAACTCTCTAGTGAGCTCCTCGACTTGCTCCCCCCACTCACCAGCAATGTTGAACTTATGGCCCAGGTATGGGTACGTCTCATTACGGGCATACACCCTGATGGGTTGTCCCATAATTAGGAAGGAGGGAGGCTTGTCTTTCTTGGCCTTGTACCAACGGTTGCCGCCGCTGCGGCGTTCGTGGAGCACGGCACATTTTGTGTGTTTCACCTCCAGCCCGGACCAGTGGAGGAATTCATCGGTGCGTGCCAGCATGTTGGTGATGACGTCCTCCTCCCTTGATGACACCTGCACGTCGTCAGCATATCCCTGGACGGGGTTTGGGGACCGGACGTGTGGCGGAGCGCACTGATGGATCCATTTCATCCATTGGTTAAGGGCTAGAATGAAATTTACAGCACTCCATGGACAGCCTGTTTTTATCCCCACCTTGAGGGAAATTGGGTCTGTGAGCTGCTGCCCACAGATGACCTGGAGAAACGAGTCTTGGTACACATTGGAAATAATATTCACAAAAGGCTGAGGTAGATGTATTTCCTCTAATGCATTCAGCATCACCTTATGTGAGAGTGTGCCAAACGCATCTCTGAAATCCAGGAACACAGTATAAAATCTAGAGGATTCATGTTTGAAGTCATCTATTCCTGTTTTTAGGCAGAATACATGTTCATGCATTCCCTGTCTATTGATATAGGCTTTCTGATGTGGGGAGAGTGTTCCTGTGTCTACCAGCCAGGGTAGGATACGGGCAAGCAGGCACTTCATAAAGACTTTGTATATGGTGGGGAGTAAGGAGATGTCACGCCAGGTGGACGGGTCATCTGGATTATTGTCTTTTTTTGGTGTCCTGTAAATGAGGGCACCTTTCCAGGAGTCAGGCACTCTCTCATTAATTAGGCAGGTATTAAAAATATCTGTAAGGTTTTGTGTTGATATAGGTCTAGTAGCTCTCAGAGTCTCATATGTTACTCCATCAGAGCCACTGGCTTTGTTGTTAGGAAGGGAAATGAGAACTGTATCTACCTCCTCTGCTGTGAACCTGCTGGTATCTGGGAGATAACCTGGTTCTATATTTTCAATGACGTCATGCCATGGGGGCGTGGCCAGGGGCATAGCGGTGGGTGCGTCTTGATATTTAGCCTTATAATAATCATGTACAGTGTCTGTATTACTAACAGCGGGCGGTGGTTCAGGGAAACAGCTGTTGTTCATGATGATATCAATTGCTTTTGACTTACGATGTTGCCAAAGGTATGCCAGTTTGTTTCTGGAAACTTTTTTCTGCTGCCGTTGTGTTTGAGTCCCAGTGGCACGGAGCGCAGGTTGTATCCTTTCGCGGATAAAACATAGTTGCGCCTCAATCCAGATTATGATCGCGTCGGCCGTAATATCCACTGGGTAGTCGTCACATAGGGGGAACTTCTTCAGAATTCTAGCGGCATATTTTAAGAGCGGGTATCCGTATGGGCGTCCATTTCGCTGCATTGTGGAGAATATTCCATTCTCGAAGAAAACGCCGACTAGGACAGAGATCAGCCTGCTCCATTTCTCAGCCCCGCCCGGGGTGACGGCGAAATGAGTTCTTTCTTGCAGCAGTTTGGTGTCCAGTGTCCCTCGGTACGCTCTTTCATGCTGCTGAAAGGTGGTCCATTCACGGTCCGATAGTGGTCGTACATACTGCTCGAAGTCAACGGTGGTATCACCGACAGGTTGTGGTGGACTGGGGTCGTAGACATTCGAGCGTTGTTTGTAGACGCGGCCACTGTTCAGCGCTTGTTTAAAGGCTGATTTTAGCGTGGCGATAATATTATATTGCCATTGTTTTAATAGCCACATTAGCCAATATCAGGTTCCATTACTCCATATAGTGATTGATGTAAAATATAGCGTTAGCCCATTCAGCTCCATCAATGAGATTCTATATATGTTTTCTTATTAAAATCTTTATTAAACCTAAGCCAGGCCTATACCAGAGAAAGTGTCCCTGGATGAACCCCATTGAAAATAAACCTAAGGTAAATATTAGAGGAAAGGGGAGAGATCTGCTTTTATATTCCTCATGAAGAGACACTTGAACTGCCACCTGAATGAAAAATAAATGAACATACGCCTTGCAGAGTGAATTGGAGATATATTCCTATATCTCTATAGGCCTTCTGGGACGTGCAGCTACATCAGAGTATTCATCTCACGTCTACTGAAAAGCTTTGTGAACACAGTAAAACCCTCTTCTATATATCACTCAGAGTGTACAGCTGTAACCAAATGGATCCTTTCGGGACCATGTTTACTGGACCCATGTTGGAAAACTCTCAGGGTATCAGATGGATGTTCAATGTATTTTAATCCATGTACCAGATCAATTGGTCTCACATGTCTGCAGACACATCCATGACCAACCATCGTGGATGTGTGCCAATTAATTATTATGACACATTCAAGAAATTTGTAATCACTGGCCAGTTCTAAAATGACACGGCAAAATCCTCAGAGGTAGCCTAAAGTAATGAGAGAGAAAAAAAAGTTTAAATAGATCCAAATGGACCCTTACTTTTACGCTATTCTGTAAAACTGTCAGCTTACAGAGTTACAATAATGCACACACGCACGCACATACGCACACACACACACACACACACACACACACACACACACACACACACACACACACACACAGGAGTGCTAGCTAAGTCTTTGCATTTTGGCTCAGTGAAAAGAAGTGATGTGTTCGGTCTGGCTACACGGCATGAATGCCTGTGTGCTATGGAGCTGTAAATTACATGGATCTGCTGGACACAAGGTATACTGTATGCTGTGTCACACGTGTTTCTATAAGATATATCCTCCTCAGCGAAGATTGTTTTTATTCCAGAATAGCTTAGTTTCTGAGATGTGATAGATAGATTTGACAGTGATACAAGCCGAGAAAAGAGCCCCTTGCTCTGGGTATTGTCAAATCTGTGTTAAAGCCGTTTTTAATTGCAGGGACATGATCAATAAAGGCAATATTATACCCAACAGAGGCTATGCATGTCAGATATATACACACACACACACACACACACACACACACACACACACACACACACACACACACACACACACACACACACACACACACACCATAGGGATATATATACACCTAGGGATATTCACTAAAGTATTCAGCATCCAGTGTTATAATTACTTGACCCTTGGTTCCATTTGTATACTCTCGAGATTACAGACCTTTAAGGTTCCATTTGGTTCCTAAATATCAATTATTTGGCTGGGGACCTCATAGAACCCTCTCAATAACCCCTGGGGTTCCCCAGGCCCAACGTTGAGAACCACTGCTGTATGTGATATCACAGCTTGTCCCAGTTTCCATGATCCTTCTTCGTTTTGGCATGTTTTCTGTCTAACACCGTCTCACACAAATAACTCATAACATAACTCATGCTCTGTCTATCACATTGGCCTAGATAAGTCAGCAGCATATGTGTAAGGTCCAGTCTTTGATCACAGAATATCCATGCAAAGTAAATCAGTTAAAAATCTTTCTTTAAAAAGCCTGAAAACAAACATTCTGTAAGGTCACGGCATAGCTTCTAAAGCACATGGCCTGCCTTGCATGTATTCACTGAAACCACCATATACTGCTAGATTAAAAATAAACGTTGACATTTTTAACTTTACCGGTTCATTAAAACACAGTGAGTGAATCAATCCATATGACATGGCACCACTTCCCTGGAAAAAGCTGAGCTTGCTTATACCGCGTCCTCCTTCGACTGATGCAATAAGGACAGAAGTTTCACTGTTGTAGTAGTAGTAGTAGTAGAAATAAATGCCCTCCCCCTCCCCAAAAAGACAGAAAGAAAAAAAGAAAAGAAAATGGTAGCGTCCTAAATCTGTCAAGGTAGCTTTAAATGTATTCTAAAAAATAAATAAATAAACAGATCAAGATATGTTGCTGTGTTTTGTAAACATCTTAACAAAAGAAAATCTCTTCAGGATGATGAATCGTATTTAATTAAATTAAAGCCAACAAGATTTGATCATGAGCTCATATGAGTGCCATCTATATATGATGAGATTGTCATAATGATATCAGTGTTTACAATAGAAAGGCAGCGGAATGGGGAAACCCCCTGATAATGACTGAAGTATGAAGACAGTCTCATCTGCAGTTTTGATTTTTTTTTTGATTTTTTGACCACACTCCATCATACAAAATAAAAGTTAAAATTGGCTATAATAATGTATGTGGTGGGGATTTTATTTTACAAGATATTGTTGTTGGCCTTTTCTGCCTTTATTGATAGGACGATGAAAGTAGTCTGACAGGAACTGGGGAGAGAGAGAGATGGCACGCCGTCAGGCTGGCTCAGCAGCCTAGCTGCCCAGACGGTTGAGCTAACCATCCAGGCCAGTGGTGGGGAATTTTGACCGATGTTGTGTATTCAAACTGAAAATATTCAGAGGCAGCATTAACATTTACGGTAAGATGGATGCTGGCTTTTGATTTGTTCCTATTTATTTATTCATTAATTTATTCAACAGGTAGCCTATTTATTCACCGCTGATTATACTTTCTCTGTATACGGTCTGGGAGTTCAGTTCAACTACATGTTGATGTGTTTACTTTCTTGACTGGTCAGGAGATAATAGATTATTTCTCATTTAAACCAGACATG
>NC_137864.1:36065500-36078000 GCF_963924005.1 Protomyctophum bolini
AAGACTCTAGTCTCCACTATGTGTAGTAATAGTATTGGAAACTGACTCGCAGGAATTATACAGTAATTCCACCTTTCAATTGATGCAAACATAATTTGAGTGCATTGGAGCACAGTACTAAATTAACACTCAGCGTTTTACAGTGTAGACCTCAAACAGTTCAGTCCAAAAGTAATTAAATTTGGTCAACACAGCATGGGTCGATTGGAGGCTAGGAAAATGCATTGATTTGATAGGAGCGATTTTCTGTTCTCGGTTTTCTTTTGATGTGAATTATTCAAAATGAAGTGCCACCATTTTGAAATTGACTTGCATTTCTTTATGACATTCATTACAATCAGGAATGGTGTACTGCACAGTAAAACCCTCACTGTAACTCATGGAGTACACAATTAAATGTATTTGTAGTTGTAGTGTGTGTGTGTGTGTGTGTGTGTGTGTGTGTGTGTGTGTGTGTGTGGGGTGTGTCACTGAAATACTCTCTCCATCCCAGTTAGTGAATGTGATTAGACTCTGAGGGATTATGAGAGAAAATAAGTTGAACACAGCAGAGAATCAATACAGTTTACCTCATAGCAGAGGTACGTGTGTGTGTGTGTGTGTGTGTGTGTGTGTGTGTCTCTGCGTGCGTGCGCGTGTGTGGGGATGTGTGTGTATGTGCATTTGTGTAGACTTTGGTGAGGTGCGACTGCATTTAACGTGTCAAGTTGAAGAAAAACAACCAATCGCCTCCTAGCACACGCTTTATTGACCGGCGAAACACACACGCACGCACACGACTGTGGGCATATTGACTGGTGGAAGGGAGAAACCGCTTTATGGCAATTAAAGTAGTGTTCCTTCTGCTATAGGTACCATTGTGATCCTCTGCACAGCAGACAAACAAGGACTCTTAACTGCCTACACTGCCACCAGCGTCGCATCAATACTGGAGAGTCCTGGTCAACCTCTTTATGCGCTAGTGGAAGAAGACCATTAGGATCATGAAAACAGCCGAAGTGCTTCTCTAAGTAGATTTAAGAAAAACGATTGAACAATGAACTCTAAAGCTGTTGTTCTGTTCAAAATGCGCACATCAAACCCTCGTCCTTTAACTCTGTAGCGAAATGTTTACCACACACACAGACACGCACAGTACATCACCACATCATCATATCATATCATCTTTTGTGAAGTTATACTACGTCAGTGTTAATGTAACAGTATATGCAGACAGTACAGTACACACCTGTAGGATTTTATGTGTAACACCCAATTGGACATGATAGGGTTCTTTTATTTATCGTGTCCACCAAACTGGACAGCAAGGACGTGTTTTAACGAACAGGACAATACTGAGGACACATGCACGCATGGAGTGCCAACAACACGATGCTGGTTTTCATATGCTGTTTGCCCTGACCCTGGCCTTGACCCCTGCATCATTATTACACATGCAGCAATCCCATTTGCTATCAGTGTATGTGTGTGTGTGTGTGTGTGTGTGTGTGTGTGTGACTGTCAGAGGACATACTATGTAATCGCTCAACAGTCCGTTAGAGTTTTGACTTCTGTTAGTGTAATCCTGTCATTTCTTCGCCCTATCTGTCTATCCCTGTGGTGTTAGTGACTCACACACAGATACACATTCACGCAGGCAAGCACATGCACGCACACGCACGTACAATTGTAATCCTATCAGAGAGGGTTGACTGGCGATGTCTCTAGCAGCCCATAAGTGTGGTCTTGTGTGTGTTTGAGGGATTTTGGGAGGACAAAAGTTGTACAGAAGCTGTGACGGGTAAATGTCTACGTAATCTGTCCATACACACGCACGCATGCACGCACGCACGCACACACGCACAATCACAGTCACAGTCACAGTCACACACACACACACACACACACACACACACACACACACACACACACACACACACACACACACACACACACACACACACACACACACACACAGAGTAAATACATCTGCTATATGCAATTCAACAATGGCTATTTTAACCAAACAAAGGAAACAATTTTCCCAGCAATTAAAAAGCAGTAATGGAGCAATATCTCTCCCCCACCCTCCTCCATCCTCTCCCTCTCTCTCAGTTTCCTCCTCCTCCTCCTGTCTCCCATCTCTCTCCTGCTGCATAACGCCGTCTCCTGTGGGAGACGCTCAGTATAGTTTGTGTTTTATAAATGTTTGAGAACGCCCACGAGTGGGTTCTGATGGCAAACAGCTCCCCTGTGTAGGCGGCTCTCTGTGCCCTCACCACGACTCTGTAGACATCTCTATATCAACAGTGCAAACAACACACAACACGTGGTCGTGAGCGAACACACACACACACACACACACACACACACACGCACACACACGCACCCACACACACACGGGAGAGGTTGTCAGTCATATTGAAAAGGATGCATTATATGCATGTGCGCAAAAACACACGGTTGGTACACACACGTACACACATGTTAACTTGTCAATGGATCACCAGGGGGAATGTCTGGCCTGCTGAGACAGAGAGGTGCAGGAAAACATGGCTTCCCTGTTTATTATTCTCTCTCTCTCTCTCCCTCCCCTTTTCTCTCCTATTTATTTTGCTTCTGTCTGTCTGTCTGTCTGTCTGTCTGTCTGTCTGCCTGCCTGCCTGCCTGCCTGCCTGCCTGCCTGCCTGTCTGCCTGCCTGCCCTGTCTTTTCTCTCCTCAAACTTCCATCTTTCTCTCTGCATGTCTGTATAGGCAGCATCATTCTCTCCTCAAACTTCCATCTTTCTCTCTGCATGTCAGTATAGGCAGCATCATTCTCTCTGCATGTTAGTATAGGCAGCATCATTCTCTCTGCATGTCTGTATAGGCAGCATCATGTCTGTATAGGCAGCATCATTCTCTCCTCTTCACCTCAACATGTCTCCTCATATTTCCCTCTCATGTTGGGTTCTCGTCCATACTGCCCTGAGCCCCTCCCTCCTTTCCAAACTTAATCTCAGCCCAACCCCCCGCCGCCCCGCACCTCCACCCCCACTGCCTCCCACCCCAAGGTGTCCGAGCGGTGAGACATTTAATCGCCGCGGTAACGGTTTCATATCTGGAACAGAAATCAAATAATGCCAGATGATTCAGTCCCCCTAGCAACGAGAGAGCACAGCCCTAGCAACCGACCCAGCCTGTAGGCCAGACCTAATCAGGTTGAAAATATTTCAATTATTGTGTTGATTCTAGAGGTGGGTGGGTGGGTGCATGCACATGCACGCACACACTCGCACACGCGCACGCACACACACACACACACACACACACACACACACACACACACACACACACACACACACACACACACACACACACACACACACACACACACACACACACACACTGACTCTCTCTCTCTCTGACCTGCTGTATCCTAATGATGTCTCATATTGATTTGAATAGCAGAACAGAACAGCATCTTCTAGTAGTGAAGATGGGAGAGGGAGAGAGAGACATAGGGAGAGAGAGCAGGAGAGGGAGAGGGAGGGGGGTTGAGCGTCTGCAAATCCATTCTCTGCATCCAATGAAAGACAATGTTACATACAGTAGCTCTGTCTACACAGTTGCTTACACCTATGTTTAATTGTATTTACATTTAAGCCCAAAGGGCCTATGGTCCCTTATTGTATTTGTCTGTTTTTGAGGGGCGCTAGCCGCTCCTATATACAGCTTTAATGTCTGTGTTGTCTGAACAAACATTCAAAATGCCATTGACAATGAACGGAGAATTTACGTCATATGTGTCTGAGCAAATTGGCAATATAGGGAACCCTTGGCCAATAAGGGACCACCATTCTTGATGAAGATGTACGATGATTAGAGCGCCCCTCACTTCACACAGGTGTGATTTTTTCCTTCTTCTTCTGTTAAATTGGACCGTTGGGCCTTCAGCATGGCCCAAGTTTAAGGGGGAGATCATTCCCCCTTAAACAGGTGACCCCCCTTCCTTTTTTCCCCATTCCGTACATATATACAGTTTATATTTTTCCTTTTGTTGTTATTGATGATATTGAATTGTGTTGTTCTTCTTCATGTCATGTCTATGAATTGATTGCATAGTAGGGGAGAGCCGCCACGGATGTAACGCTTCACGGTTGTAACATGGACGTTATCTCTTGATTGGTCAACGCCACCATGACGCCATCGCGTCAGTATGTGTACAGCAACGTACTCTACGTGCCCAGGAAGTTTGAAGTGTTTACCTTCATCCTGCGGGGAGCTATTGGCGAAAAACTCACTTTTTTCAAAATGCGTATAATTTTACACCTGGAGTATTTGTGTGCTACAATTTTTTTTCTTTGGTGTTGGTGAATAAAAATCCACATGGATGTCTTCATGCTTATGTTCTTCATTAGTTTGCATCGTGTTTAGACGGAATTCACGTTCATTCTGGTCTGTAAGCAACGGCAAAGAAAACTTGCAAAGGAGGGTCAATTGTAACATGTGTTACAAATGGTCCGCTTCCTTTCAATGCCATTATATGTAATATTTACATATTTGACATATTGGCCAATATTATATGTTCTAAAATTGTATTGTATTGTGTAGTGTATTCTAAAATTAGTCTAGGGTTGTATAACATTGTACAACTCAATCAATCAAACGTTTGTTTAATCAATGTATTTCCCCATTGAACTGGAAAAAAAAGTCCAAACTGGTACACCCGATACTATTTAATATTTCCCAAAATGTTTGATAAATTTTCTTATCACATCCATGGTATGAAAACAATGCTAAGGAGTTGCTTCAATGAAATATAATTGCTTTAAGCTGAAAACGATATGTTTAATGGTGTTTTTTAGCGTTGTTACATTTATACTCCATGCTGTTACAATTAGTCCGACAGGCGCAACAAATGTAACACTGGAACAGCGTCCACTTTCGGTTTAATAACTCCCGACCTGTTTGATCAATTGAAAAATAAATGGTTTATGGAAGCAGACAAGTGTAGGCCCGTTGCCTGAAAATATTACATATGTAGATAAACGGATCTCCGAGTAAAAAAATGAAAAGTGCAAAATGTTACAACCGTGGCGGCTCTCCCCTACCTACTTGGAAACAAGACCTTTTTTTTGGGTGCTATCCCTTTTGGAATAATAACTGTTGCTGTTTTTATATTTATGTCTAATAAACAATTCAATCAGTCAATCAATCAACTCATGCGGAACACATCTGTCACTTTGACCAGTAAGCTCCGCCCTCAGATTTTCTGCCAGGAACTTTGAGCAATTTGTGTGAAACGTTCTACACACAATCTATGGACCATCTGAAATCCCAGTTGAAGAGAATGCAAACTTTTGTGCAGCGATAACAAGCACTTTGAACAGGCATAACTCATGCTTCGTCATGTCCGTCTGTCTGTATGTTTGGGGTTCGAACAGCTGCAATACCGTTGGTGACCTAAAGTGGCACTGTTGAGCAGCTTAAAAGGGCCATTCACACTTTGCACTATAACTGCAGCCAGCCAGCGGTGTTGTTGAGCAGCCTGCACCGCTCAGTTCACACAGGTGTGATTTTTCTTATTGCTTGGCCCTGTCTTTCCTCTGCTTGCAACTATTTGTTTTTGTTATTTCACCGCTGCTTCGGCTGAATATGTTTCTCATGCCAATAAATTGAATAGAATAGAATAAAGGGAGAGCACAAGGGAGAGAGAGATAGAGAGAGAGAGAGAGAAGTTGATCAAGCATCATTATAATGGTTGCTGTTATGATAGAGACATTAGGAGGATCTATCAACACATGGTCATTCTGGCTCACACTGCACAACAGTTGGCATGTGTGTGTGTGTGTGTGTGTGTGTGTGTGTGTGTGTGTGTGTGTGCACGCGTGCGTGTCACTCTGAGAGAGCAAAAGAGAGAAACAGAATTGGCAAGTTAACAATGACAGTGAGTAGCCAAAGACAGAGGAGAGCATCCAAGCTTCCAGGGCCAAATAGTCAAGTGGAGGTCTTTGTAATGTAACGCTGTAATGGTGATTAGGACTGACAAGAGAGTATTTAAAGATATAATTGGGCTTTTCTGCCCCTATTTTGCCCTCTATTTCGACAGAGATTGACAGAACACAGGGGAGAGTGTCCACGAGTGACATGACACAAAGTTCTGCCAGGCTCAGGAATGGAACCTAGGAGACGTTGGGCTATATGTGTGGTACACGCCTTAACCTTTGGGGCAGCAAAGTAAGCAGGGGTCCACACGGCACTTACCCATCGTAAGTACAGGTCATGTTCAACTTGCCCACAGGTCTTGCCCACTTGCCCGAAAAGTAAATTGTCCATTATAAAACGATAAGTACATTTTTAATTACTGTTACATGTAAAACCCTTTCTGGGGCTGTGCGATAAAAAAAAAGATATGCCAAATACCTACATATAGCTATGAATATCACTATGGGTTCACTAAAAGAGCACATTATAGGTTAAGTCAGGACAACTCAAGAATGGATGGAATATATATTTATTGAATATATATTGAGCAATATACTTATTATGGTTTCGTGATGAATTGGATCTGCATTTTAGGTACTGGGATCAAGCGCATCAATCCCAACTATAGGGACTCTGAATCCCCCGGGCCCCCGTACCAAAACAGCAGATCCAAAATGACAGGTGGTAGCTGGGGTGGAGGAGGGTGAGCAGCAATACGCAGGCAGGCAGCAGCATCAGTGTGCAGCACAAGTAAGCAAGCAGAATGAGCAGTGCAAACTTCCAGTTTAAATAGCAGGTATGAAAATGGAATGATTTAGCCCCAAAGGGTAAGAAGCGTTCCTTGTGGAAACATGCTCCGTCTCTGAACCGCGGTGGGAGGTGCCGTGGGTGTGACCTCATCTCGGAGCTACAGAATGAGCGTAGTGCTGAGGGAACATACTGGGGCTAGGAATGAGGGTGTGATTGGATGAAGTGAATCATGTGAATGAGAACGTGATGCTGAGGTGGCCCAAATAACGTCCGGTAGCAACTGCACTGAGGTTCCCTGACTGAACTTGCTTTGCGCATGTCTGTGATAGGCGCGATGCTCATTAAACAGTGCTCTTATTTTACATTCCACAGACCAGACTCTGGCCACGTTCAGATTTTTAGAGAGATATCTCGTGTTGTGTTTCTCAAACGAGCACTTGCTCGCTCTGGCAAACCTGAAAGCAAACTCCACCTGCCCGAAAGTTTGATTTACCTGCCAGGGGCAGGTGGGCTACCTTCATATTATAGTAAAGTTTAATTTACCTGCCAGGGGCAGGTGGACTACCTATATAGTGTCATCCCCTGGTTATATGCATTTCCTTGGACCGGCAGGAAAACTCTGAGCGGGGAAGCACACATGGCCACCACTCACAACACCGTTGAATTTCCCTTAACTGAACCCCCAGCTTCTCCAGTGGAACAGTGAAAAACCGTGGTTGTATAGTGTTCAGCTACTACTTTGGGTAAATAATAAAACGGAAGAAGAAGACTCCACTTCCTGTACAGTAGTGGTTCTTAAACATTTCTACTGTAAGGACATCCATAACTCTGAGAGTGTACCAATATAACCCTCAGAGTTATACTGTACGTGTAAGGGTCCATTTGGAACCCTGAGGGTCCCGGCTGAACCCTTCCTTGAGACACATGTTGTGTAGAGCTCTGTTGTTGTGATGTTGGGACAGAGGTGGATGCTGGGGCTATGAGAGGTGCAGTGTAGAAAAACACACGCACGCACACACGCACGCACGCAGGCACGCACACACACTCACACACACACACACACAAAGCGAAGTAGAAAGAGAGGGGGCCGGGGCAGACTGAAAGGGGAGAATGAGTGTTGAATGAGAGACAGAAATGGATGTTGTAAAAAATGGGGTTTTGAGAGATTATGAATTTACATATCTTAATAGGGAATTGCATGGTTACGGCTCCCCACAAGAAGAAGGGGGGGGGGGGGGGGGGAGCTCCAAAGTCCATTTTCGGAATTACTGAAGGTAAGTGCAGTGTGTGTGTGTGTGTGTGTGTGTGTGTGTGTGTGTGCGCGCGTGCGCGCGAGAGAGAGAGAGAGAGCATGCAACATAGTTGAACCGGAGCAAAACTGCGCTGTCTTCTGTAAAATAAAATCTATGTTATTATTTTCATACTGACACATTGTAGGTACATACGTCCTCAGTTGTTACACACCAAACATCACAATGTTTAAGATCATCGCAACCTATAACATGTTGTTAGTTACACACTAAACATCACATTGTTTACCATCATCTCAACCTAATAACTGTTTCAAGCAAACTTGAACCAAGTTGCGAAGTTCAATTAAGCCGACTGAGTTGTGACCCGATAAGCACACAGTAAGTCATGTTCTGGCGAGAGCTTTTCCCCCCGACTGCCACTCAAGTGGCTACTGGCCAATCACTGCTCATCCTGCAAGTGCACTGGCCAATCACAGCACATCATTGCACATTGTTTACACTCAGCGATTCTCTACCTGTGGGCCATGAGGATATTGCAAGTTTCTCTGGTATCGGTATCGGTATCGGCTAACACAGAAATTGTGGTTTCGGGATCGGATCACAAACAAAGAAAGTGCATAGTGTATGCACGTATGTATATGCATGAATACTATGATGACTATGACTATATTATGTACGGACAATTCGTTAGATAGAGAAAGATAGACAGGGATGGGAAGGTGTGTGACATTACCGTCAGTGGAGGAGAACATGTACAGTCCTTCCACCCACTGCACTCAGTCTCTCTTTTCATTAGGCAATTCCAGAGATCAGGAGAGAGACACAGTGGTTGAAGCACAGAGGAATGAACAGATGGAACAATATGTCAAGAGATACTCCTCGGAAAATGTTCGGGTCAAGAAGAGATAAAGTACTGATGAAAAGAGCGTGCACGGCGTGTGAATGATGTGTGTGTGTGTGTGTGTGTGTGTGTGTGTGTGTGTGTGTGTGTGTGTGTGTGTGCGTGCGCCTGCGTGCGTGCGTACATGCATGCGTGTGTGTGTGCATTTGGGTCAATCATTCTACTTTGTACCCTTTGCCACACCATCAATCACACACATAATCATTCTTTCACAATTCCCTCTTTAAGTCGCTGAGGTTACTGCCATTGTATTGGTAACACTGCCTCAGTGTGTGTGTGTGTGTGTGTGTGTGTGTGTGTGTGTGTGTGTGTGTGTGTGTGTGTGACCACACGTGTGTCAGTTGGAAGGGCAGCTAGCCGTAAAATTGAGTCCAGATTCATTAGGTTCTGTGAGCTGAGCTGCAGTTGGTTTAAGTGATACATTTCCTCTGGATGTGGAGGTGTGGCAGAGTGTGCGTGCGTGCGTGTGCGTGCGCTCATGTATGTGTGAGAGGTTGTGTATGTGTGTGTGTGTGGGGGGGGCAGACAGAGCGAGTCTCACAAGGGTGAGAGTGGCACGCACGTAAACACACACACACACACACACACACGCACAGAGCGGATGTATTACACAGTTTAGTGGTCTTCATTTCATCCCCTCCCTTCCTCTGTCTCAGCGGTGAGTGACACTGTAAATCTGAGCCAATTTCCACCTCTAATCATCATTAAAAAGCGCAAATCACTCCACTCTCCATTAAACCCTCCCACATCCCGCTGCTATTACTGTCTGTAGGTACAGCCTGCATAGGAGCCCTGCAGCCTGGCTCTATTACTGTCTGTAGGTACAGCCTGCAGAGGAGCCCTGCAGCCTGGCTCTATTACTGTCTGTACGTACAGCCTGCAGCCCTGCAGCATGGCTCTATTACTGTCTGTATGTACAGCCTGCAGCATGGCTCTATTACTGTCTGTACGTACAGCCTGCAGCCTGGCTCTATTACTGTCTGTACGTACAGCCTGCAGCCTGGCTCTATTACTGTCTGTACGTACAGCCTGCAGCCTGGCTCTATTACTGTCTGTACGTACAGCCTGCAGCCTGGCTCTATTACTGTCTGTACGTACAGCCTGCATAGGAGCCCTGCAGCCTGTCTCTATTACTGTCTGTACGTACAGCCTGCAGCATGGCTCTATTACTGTCTGTAGGTACAGCCTGCAGCATGGGAGCCCTGCAGCCTGTCTCTATTACTGTCTGTAGGTACAGCCTGCAGCCTGGCTCTATTACTGTCTGTACGTACAGCCTGCAGCATGGGAGCCCTGCAGCCTGGCTCTATTACTGTCTGTACGTACAGCCTGCAGCCTGGCTCTATTACTGTCTGTACGTACAGCCTGCAGCATGGGAGCCCTGCAGCCTGGCTCTATTACTGTCTGTACGTACAGCCTGCAGCATGGGAGCCCTGCAGCCTGGCTCTTTAACTCTTTTGCCTTATATTGTTGAGCAGAAGGTGGCCTGGAATAGGTGCCACATGGTAAACAATTAGCACTGCCTCAATTTCCATTTTTCCCTTATTTTGTAACTGTCAGTAGCCACTGAATAGGTTCTATGCACAAATTGCTCATACGCCATTTTGGAAATAAAAAACCCACAAATCGTTACAAACTATCTCTAACGTCATGTGTTCAAGACGGATCTGTCCGATATTTCATAGTTGGCTTTCAAAGTTTGCAGGATTGGCCCGTTTTGAACAAAAAGCCTCAAATCATGAACGCAGCGTGCAATTTACGTGAAATCTTTTACGGACTTTCCTACTAGGCTGAGGAATATATACCACCCTTTTTACATTGGCCTGTTATAGCACCACCAACAGGTGGATTTTTGCAAAACACATTTTTGGAACAAAATGCCTCAAATCATCCAGAGCGTAAGAAGATTGGCATATTATAGCGCCACCAGGAGGCCACAACCTGACCTGCCCTGGTGGGGACCTGTGCCGCACTTTATCTAGTTCTTCCTACTTTCGGGCCACAAAACTTTCAGGTGTTACCTACAGTATATGTTACAAATTAAGGCTCTGTTCCATTCTGGTCAAACAGAGTCAGGGTGCTGCTATTGTGCATATTGGCTCACTGAAAACACTCAGCTACGGGGGGCATACGATAGTCCGACGTACCAAAAGTCCAACATACATAGCCGGTTAAGACACAAAGTATGTGGCCGGTTAAGACTCACATACGTGGCTTGAACTGGCTTCCGTGTGGGTGTGTAACTCTCAGAGTTATAGGGTCCTTGGAATTAAAACGTTTGAGAACCGCACACTGCACTAAATGGATATAATTAATCGGTAACACCTGGATGTATGCCCAGGAGAGTTATTTCCGAAATGGCGTATGTGCAAAGAGCCAGTATATAGCTCTGCTGACCAGAGTGCAACAGGTAGTCTGAAGGCAAAAGGCAATAGCCATATCACTGCATTGCTGATCCCAGACTCAGGTCTCTGAACCTACACATGATGTCTGTGCTGGTCGCAGTATCGCAGATCAAATTCCACTAGGACTTGACCTCTATGCCTCTCTGCTTTGTCAGTGTCTTTTTCAACACATTACGCGTACAAAGGAGAGCAGGTTGTCTAGTCTGGATGTCCAATTGATCATACATTAAAATACCAATATAGGACAACATTGCACAACAAGGGGCTGTCCCTTTCATTTACTAATCTGAAACAGACAGATTTGTTGAGAATGAGAACGACTAACTCACAACAATGTAATACAATACTTGAGTTATAACTTTTAGGGATATTCGATATTGTCCAAATGTATATGTAATGAAATAAAATTGCTATAATATCAATTTAATATCTAGTTCAGACCTCACAGATGCAAAACAGACAGTAAAACATGATTCTTCTGCTGTAGATTTTTGTTTAGTCTGTAAAATCCAATACGGATATTTTCTGCGGGAGGCAGATAATATCTTCCATAATCCATAATAATAATCCATAATAACTTTCATGAATAAAATATGTATTCTACATTAAATGGCAATTTAATGTAACACATTACGGTGAAAAGTGTATATTGTTATGATCACCCCCAGTCTTTGGTCAAATATACAGTTTTAAAGGAAACACACCACTCTCTCACTCACACACACACACACACACACACACACACACACACACACACACACACACACACACACACACACACACATACACATACACACACACACACACACCTCTTGCAGTAACACGTCCTGAAGGAGAGGCCATAAAGAGGCATTAGTCTTAATGGGCAGACTCCTTGCTGAGCCAAGCCCAGCTGTCCTGTCATTAGACTGACTTTATTTTCACTATTGTTTGTTTGTTTATGCACCTGGTGCAGACATCTGGGGTCATGAGAAAGCCTTGAGTAAGATGAGGCTCGACTCACGTCAAGTGACCGTGTGTGTGTGTGTGTGTGTGTGTGTGTGTGTGTGTGTGTGTGCGTGCGTGCGTGTGTGCGTGTGTGCACATATGCACACACATGTTTGTGTAATACAAGTAAGGTAGAGATTAAGATGTTCTTATCTTCTCCAGGTTGGTGGCAAAGCTTTGCACGTGTGTATCTGGGGGGCATGCCTGTGTGCATGTATGTGTGAGTGCATGCATCTGTGTGTATGTATGTGTGTGTGTGT
>NC_137864.1:36083000-36095500 GCF_963924005.1 Protomyctophum bolini
TCCCTGTATAGTCATGCCTGCCGCACACAGCTCCAATGTCAACATCACTATACTATTGTTTGCTTTTTACCCCTTTTTCGGCCCAATGTAGTCGTTATGCCAATTTCATTCCTCCCCACACACATTTCTGTGTGTTGTCACTGCTCTACTAGCTCACCTGCCAGTGAGGAGCCCCCACCGGGAGGATGTAGACTAGAGCAGGGGTTCTCAAACTGGGGGTCGCGACCCCTCAGGAGGTCGCCAAAGTATTTCGGGGGGTCCCTAGATTATTTTCACACACATTTTCTTATTTTTTTATTTTCTTTTTTTGCAACTGAAACACAGGCGAACACCAATTGTGTTCATACAGAGAGAGCACACGCCTATCTTCATCAATGGTTGCTGCTCCCACATCCTAACTCTGCACTGCAGCAGCTCCATTGACAGCATTCTGTCAGCCTGTGTCGCTGCCTGGTATGGAAACTGCACTGCCTGCGAACAGTGGTGCGGTCGGCTGAGCGCATCATGAGCTGTATGAGAGGTGGTGTACAGTCAAAGCTTGCCATATTATCAAGGACAGGCAGTAGGCACCACCCCAGACGCAAACTGTTCACACTACGACCGCGGCCAGTCAAGGAGGCCCATAGTAAGGACAAGACCAGCACATTTATGAACAGTCAGCTTCCACCCGTCTTCCATCAGACTGCTGAACAAAGTCTGTTGTCACTATGAAGGCCTGTTCCTCTATGTGGACTTTACTGTCCCTGTGGACCTGCCATGTGCTTTTACTTAGCCTTAAGTACACAAATCCTCAGCATTGCTTTACACTCTGTTGAGTATAAATTAACACTCAAAAACTCTACAAAGAATCTGTGACACTGAAATAAATGCAGGAAGGAATTTGTCATTTTTAACCACAGACACACATGTGCGCACATGCACGTGAATATAGATGCACATGCACACACACCCAAACGCACTTCCCTCAAGTAATCCTTCTTGGAGAATTAAATGCATCACAAATCCTGGTCGCATTATGAATTTGATAAATGATGTTTGATAAATCTCTTTTAATGGATTTGGCCTGTGCAGACATCATGTCTACGTATATGTACACACGCATGGGTGTGTCTGTGTGTGTGTGCATGTGCACAGCAGCACACACTTACACGTGTACAGTACATGCATGCGTATGTGTTGGCATTCATGTGTATTTGTGTGCATGCGTGTGTGTGTGTGTGTGTGTGTGTGTGTGTGTGTGTGTGTGTGTGTGTGTGTGCACGCGTGCGTGCGTGCGTGTGTGTATTCGCACCAAGGGCTTCAGATTTGAGAGTGGAATTCTTTAGACTTTAATGAGTACATTTTCTAATCATGCAATAGTAGGACAGTCCAATGAATGAGTTCGTAATAATGAGAGCTATCGCCATAATCTGTAAATATCTGCTCCGGCAGGCCATCAAAGGTCCTCATTTAAAGTCTCACTGCAGTTCCTGCATGCAGGCAAAAGGCAGAGCAAGTTCATTACTGTCAGCCTCCCCTCCCCCACCCAGTATGTGACACTGTACAATTTACAATTACAAATTTAGGCATCTAGCAGACGCTCTTAATCCAGAGCGATTTACAGTAAGCAAGAACAACACAGGGTAATACATCAAATACATGGAAATAGTCGTTTGGGATCATAAGTAAACTAAGAACATCTGTCTAACTGTAGAATATCTGTACAATGAGTGAACACTATTGAATGCTATGTCAAATATCCTATATCTAAATGACAGATTTTAGCCTTTGCATGTTGTCGAGGCTAGGGCAAGTGCTATGGCAAGAGGTGAGATTTCAGACTATACGGTACTGTGTGCGTGCGTGCGTGTGTGCATGCGTGCGCGACAGAGGGGCATAGGAAGTGGAGGGAGCAGAGAACATCATGTCTGGGATGTTTTTGAGACGCTCTGAGATGAAAAAGGTGAGAAGGGCCACAGGAACCGTTTCCCATGATCCTGCTTGACCTGACCTGTGCTGGGTTAGACTGGGGGCACTGGTGGTGTGTGTGTGTGTGTGTGTGTGTGTGTGTGTGTGTGTGTGTGTGTGTGTGTGTGTGTGTGTGCTTTGAGGTTTAGCTCACTGTGAAAAAACACTGGTTCCGCTGAGCAGAGATTTTCTCCTCACCATCTTGAGTGTCGTCTCTGTCGAAAAGAAATAGCAGAAAGAGTTGTTGTTACTTTTGTGTGACACGGCAGTATGACGATGTAAAGCATTACTTTATCATAAAAAACCATAAAATGTGGAGATAAGAGGTTTCTGCCCAAACAATGATATCAGGTTTCTCTCTCTCCCTCTCTCTCTCTCTCTCTCTGTGCGTCCATGTCTACTCTATCACGCGTCTCGAAGCGCTGACAGGGAGAATGTAATATCTGCCCATCTCTTCTTGAAGCTGCATGTTATTGAATAAATCACCTGGACACTCATGCATGAGTTCACGACACCGCCGTCTCGCGTGCCAAACAAGAAATTGTTTGCGAGCTCAAGGATACCCAATCTAATCTGAAACCATGTGTGTGTGTGTGGGTGTGTGTGTGTGTGAGAGAGAGAGAGAGAGACAGAGACAGAGAGAGAGAGGGAAAAGGGAGAGAAAGAAAGCGCGCAAGAGATGATAGCTCAGTGAGCATAATAACCCCTGAACCAATCATATATCAGTTTCATCTGGGGAGTTTCCAGCATCCCTAGCTCTAATTGGCTATCATGTAATCCTTCCTCCCTACAGACTCTCTCTCTCTCTCTCTCTCTCTCTCTCTCTCTCTGTCTTTCCCATCATCCTGTGTCTCTTTCCCATCCTCCACTCTTTTATCCTCCCTTCCTGCTGTGTTTTGACGTGTCTCTCGCTCTCTGCTCTCGTGGCCTCATATTCAACACGGATGCATTCTCTGCTGTGACTGAACTCCTCAATACCACTATATGTCTCCTTCTCTCCCATCACGGTCCATTCCCCTTCCTCTTCTCCTCTCCCTCCGTGTCTTCTCCTCTGTCCCTCTCTCTTTCTCTCCCCTCCTCCTCTCCTCCCTTCTCCTCTCCTCTCCTCTCCTGTCCTATCCTCTCCCTCCATGTCTTCTCCTCTTTCTCTCTCCTCCTCCCTGTCTCTCTCTTTAGGGGGAGTCATTGGGTGTGTAATCGCTTGGTTACGGTGTGTCAGTCTGCGTCTGAACCCACCATCTGTCCTCGGGGCTTCCGTCTGGGGCTGCTGCGCACGCACACAGACACACACGCGCCCCAGCACACGTGCACGAGCGCACGCAACCACGCAACCACACACACACACACACACACACACACACACACACACACACACACACACACCAAATTCACAGACTCACACAGAACGGCCGGGCTCATTCACACCACAATATGATGACAGCTGTATCAGCCACCTATTGACATGAGCTGTCAGAGGAGCAGTGACTAACACAACACATTATGACATATAAGCCACTCACCCAGGAGGTGAATGAAGCCACCATGATATACACTATACGATGACATACATTTGTTCTCTGTAACATGCCCTGACCTCATGCGCAAATCTTTATCTATTATTTAACCACTGTCATTGTTGTTCCTTTTAAGATCCATTTTCTGATAAAGACCCTATACAGCATGTATAGCAAAACTTTGAATCCCATGGCTCAAAGTTCAATGTGATCTTCATTAATCACAAGAGGCAAACTGAATTTGTAGTAATCACATAACCACCATCAGCCAGGAAATAGACGCCTTGACATCATAAAAACCGGTAGGACGCCCCGAGGGCGAGAAGTGCACGCATCCGCCTGGGTGACGGCAGACTGCTGGACGAACGCTGGCGCTTTGGCATGGGGGGTCAGATCGACAGATGGAAATAATTCTGTACTTATATGGAGCGTGTCTTGAGTGTACAGGGTTTGACGAGGTCAGATCAACACATGGAATGTCAGAACAGGAAGGACGGGTGCCGGGTGGGGAAGAATCAACATATGGAACGTCAGAACAGGTCAGCTCCATATATGGAGATCTATGGGTTTGAGGTCAAATGTAGAGTTGCTGGCCGGCTCCATATATGCAGATCTAGGTGATGATCCAGTCTTCTCCATAATGATAATGAATTGCATTTTTATGGCGCTTTTCTATGCACTACATGCCTACTCAAAGCGCTTACAATGGTTCATTCATTCATACATTGGGAGGTGAAGCGGCGAACAGTCGACGCCAGCGTCCTCACTTCCCACCCCCAATCCAACCCTTGATGCTGAGTGTCAAGCAGGGAGGCACTGGGTCCCATTTTTAGAGTCTTTGGTATGACCCGGCCGGGGATCGAACCCCGACCTCCCAGTCCCAGGGCGGACACTCTAACCACAAGGCCACTGAGCATGTTAATGTATCGTTATCCAGGGTTAGATGAGGTCAGTGTCGTGATCTTCATATATGGATATGGCCATATACTGTATGGTGGCGTGATGTGTATGGTGACGTAGTGGATCGACCAAATCATCAGTCATTCGTCAGGAGTGGATAGAGCGCATCATATAATTCATACAATCATATAATTGGGAGATCTAAAGGTCAGAGGTCCTTTGACGAATCACTGTGAGCTTTAGTTCTTCACCGTTTCCCAAGACTCTACCATATTGCCGATCTTCGTGGAAAGCAACAGCACAGAACTGCCAGAACTGCAAATAAAAGTGGCAGAAGAAGAAAAGACGGTAGGTAGACTGATGAGTCATATAGTCCACCAATCCCACCATTTCCTCCTAACTCCTCCACACCATGTAAACAATGAACAGGAACTTTAAAATTGTGCTGGATTGACTAGTTGCTGTTTAAGGCAGCAGAGAGTTGTATGTATTGCGCATATTTGCACTCACTCATGAGCATATATATATATATATATATATATACTGTATATATACTGTACATGGAGGATTACATGCATACAAAGCAATAAAATTAACCAGTAAATCAAAACGTGCCTTGCACAATCCATACAGTCGACCAGGGACAAGTACACAAGCTTCCAAACGATGTGCTTACGTATCAAACATGCAGATATCAAACAACGTGTTATTTCCCCAGACGTGTCATCCTAATCATTCATCATCATACGGTATATACACGGCTCTGTTGGGGGCATTTTGGACGCTGTACGGTGTTATTGTTTACACAGGGACCCCAGGGTGGGATGGAAAGACAAAGAGAAAGGTGGCTGGAAGCAGAAGAAAGTGTGAGTCAGTATTGCATGATAGGGCTCGTGTCTTAAGTACCGGTCTTATATCTTAATTTAAGACATGGAGGCGTGACCAATGCGATTTGACCACTCAAAGTATTGTTTATTATTACAGAAGGTAGTGTTCTGGGGGCACGGGGCCTATATGTACAGTAGGTGTGTCCTTTACCGTTTTCATTGTGGACGCTCCATAACACAGTGGTTCTCAAAGTGGGGTCTGGGGACCCAGGTGGAGGGGGTTCCAGGTGGGTCCCCAGCAAGATCAGTTTAACCACTTTAACTCTAAAATAGCCTTGTATCTGATATTTCCAAACAATCTTGAACAAATTTAAAAACAAAAATTTGTATGATAGGGATAGGGATCCGTGGCCAAAATACATATTTGGGGGTCATTGACATGAAAAGGTTTGAGAACCATGCCATAACATTTGGTTGATAAGCTGATAAAGGTTTGAGAACCATGCCATAACATTTGGTTGATAAGCTGATAAAGGTTTGAGAACCATGCCATAACATTTGGTTGATAAGCTGATAAAGGTTTGAGAACCATGCCATAACATTTGGTTGATAAGCTGATAAAGGTTTGAGAACCATGCCATAACATTTGGTTGATAAGCTGATAAAGGTTTGAGAACCATGCCATAACATTTGGTTGATAAGCTGATAAAGGTTTGAGAACCATGCCATAACATTTGGTTGATAAGCTGATAAAGGTTTGAGAACCATGCCATAACATTTGGTTGATAAAAGGTTTGAGAACCATGCCATAACAGAACCATGCCATAACATTTGGTTGATAAGCTGATAAACAGTTTTGATTGTCAGTGCTGTACACCACCACTATAACCTCTAAGTCTTTACATTAAATCTCCCATAATGTGTGGATGTGCATGTTTGTGTGTGTGTGTGTGTGTGTGTGTGTGTGTGTGTGTGTGTGTGTGTGTGTGTGTGTGCAAATGTGTCCGCGTGTGTGCCTGTGTGCATTAGGTGCAGGTGTGTTAAAGATTGGAAGGGACAGCAGTTGCGCTTCAGTGGGCAATCATCGGTGATCTTCACAGCTACAACAACTATTAGCCTTTGGTGTGCGTGCGCCGTGCATGCGTGCGTGCGTGCGACTGACTGACACTTTGTATCAATCTGAAGGTGTTTTACACCAGTATTACTGCATGAAAAAAAAAGTTTAAAGACGGAATGCCATGACCCCGCCCCCCTAAAAATGTATCATTAGGTATTATGATTATACTAGGGGGAAGGTTTTTTCAAAAAAGTGTTAAAATTATGTTTTTATGCGGCCACACTCATTAAGTATACCTAGTTTGCACCTCAGCACCAGCCACCTGAACTGAAGCTGTGTCCAAGGTGTTGATATGATAAAAAGCAAGGGGAGGAAATTATTTGTGTGCCACTAAAGCAGTGTATTTGTAACGAGACGTTGGCACAAGCTCAACACCTTGCCCACAACAGACCCAGTTGGAGAGACCTGGTGGCTACGGTTAATGGCTCTACACGCACTGAAGTGCAAGAGGACTAAGTATAAGTAAGTAAGTAAGTAAGTAAAGCTGTGTATTTCCATTGAGCCTTTTGACTCAAAGGCTTTTTGTATTCAGTGTTAACTTGTCAGTTTACAGTTTTTGTTATGTTGTGTCCAGCCCGTGTATGTCCTGTGTTAGTCAATACATCTCAATTGAACTTCATCTGCCTGCCTTCCTGTGTGGTTCTGCACTTGGGTCCAATACAATACACAAAGACTAACTAGACACAGGTGCAACATAACTACAAACAACACATGATTGGCTGACACTAAACAGGTGAAATACAATTATTACAAAGCAGACTGGTGAGACAAGGCATGTATCAACAAATGGAGTAGACAGGAAACACTAGGAACACAACTACACAATAAGAGTACACAGTTCGTGACACTAATGACCACATGCACGAGCATGTGCACCGAGGAGGATTATCATGTAGGCTGTTTATCTTTTGCCTATTGAGGCTAGCGAGGGGAGCTAAAAAAAGGTAAACTTTTTTTTTAAAGCCGGATTAAATCAATCAAATCTCACGTTTCTAGTTGTTGGCCAAGATGATAATAATAGCTTTTCTCTAGATATCTCGTGGATTGCATGAAATGTATTAACTCCATAGACACATAGCCTACAAAACAAAAAAGTACAAAACTATTGCACCCCATCTTAAGTAGCCATCAGAAAAAGAAAGAAAGAAAGAAAGTATGGATGGACAGACAATGGTGACACTGTTTGCGTGCGTGCGTGCGTGCGTGGTGTGTGTGTTATATGATAAAAGCACTAGTGCATGAAATAGTCCATTATGATAAGAAAAGAAAACTCTCTATCAAGATCAGATTTAGAACAGTGCGGTGTGATAAATGTGATAAAAACAAAACAGTGAATATGTGAAACGTAGACAATCTCATCCCCCTGTTACGTCCCTCGGGTTTCATATCAATGGAAACAGCTGCAATCAAGGCCCAATTTAAAATGGTTAAATCGCTGCTTTGATCAGATTAGCCAGGCTGTGGGAAACGCAGGACTTTCATGGCTCTGGCTTTTAGTTTCTGCTTGCACTACAAGGAGAGGAGAGAGAGAGAGAGAGAGAGAGAGAGAGAGGAAAGTGTCCAGATGCAGGGAAACAGTGAGACGAGATGAAGAGAGGGAGCATGGTGTGTTGGATAATTTATTTCTGACAGTGTATCCCGGTCATACCGAAAACTTGTGTGAGAGACACATTAGAGGAGTGTGTGTGTGTGTGTGTGTGTGTGTGTGTGTGTGTGTGTGTGTGTGTGTGTGTGATGGATGGTCTCTCTAGCTCTGACAGATGCTGTAGAATCACTCAGCCACGCCAGCCTGGCTGGTTACCGGGGGCAACCCTGTAAATCTGACATTATGGGCTGTTGACAGCAGAAACGGTTGTTATCATAACCTGAACACTGAGCTATAGGAAGCACATGCGCACGCACGCACACGCACACACACACACACACACACACACACACACACACACACACACACACACACACACACACACACACACACACACACACACACACACACACACACACACACACACACACACACACACACACACATAGTGTTTGTTCAGTAACAGGGGTCTCCCTGTCTCTCCAGCTCTTTAGTAAACATTTCCAGGTTGGGATACTAATTCTGTCCAATCAAGAGAGAGAATTCATACCAGGAGGATATACAGGATAAACAAGAGTAATTGGAAGTGATGAAACAAAACCAAAAGATGAGCTGGAAGGCCTAAACCTGCATCTCACAGAAGTGTGGGTCCATTTTGATTCTTTCAGAGTTACATGAACAGAACACTGTGGATTGTACCGCGCATCTGTCTGTGTCTATGCAAGCGAACGGGATGGCGCTCAGTATTATTTGAGGATAAGTGTGAATAACAGCTATAAGCACCATACAGGACGGAGGCACATGAGAGAAGATGTCTATCTGTGACGGAGTGTCTCGGAGTGTGTTTTCTATCCCAGCAGGAGGGATATACGGTGAAGTGATGAGTGTGATACAGCCAAGTGATGAGTGTGGGAAACCTGACCAAGAGCAAGTCACAGGAAATGGGATATCTTACCTGGACCTCCTCTCTAATGCACACCGTGAAATGAGCTATACACTTTGGCACCCATGTGCACACACACAGCAGCAGCACACACACACACACACACACACACACACACACACACACACACACACAAGCTACGCTTGAAGACGACACACACACACACACATGCACATGCACGCACAAGCAGTGCACACATTCAGGACGGACACACTATGGACATGCAGACCGTCTCTCTCTTCCTGTCATTCTCTCTCTCCCTCTTTCTCTCAATTCTTTCTTTCTCCAATTCACTCTCTCGTTTTATCTCTCTTTCACTCTCTCCCTCTCTCTCTCTATCTCTCACTTTCATTCTTTCTCTCTTTCTCTCTCTCTCTCTCTCTCTCTCTCTCTCTCTCTGGGTGTTCCAGTAGTAATGGCGTGTGCTGTGGGAGCAGCAGGAATGGTCATTACAGTCCATGGATCACTGACAGAGGCTTTACACACGGTGGACCCCGATGAGAGGAGAGGGTGGAGGAGGTTCGGGGGGCCGGGGGTCAAAGGGCCACTGCTGGGGAAAAACAGGAGCAAGCAGGGAGGAAGGAAAGGGCAAGATGGCGGGAGAACATTTTCACGCAGTCATTTGAACTGGATTCATTGGTCATGTGAAATGGTTTTGGTGAGTACTGTAATATGTGGCTAGGCACGCACGCATGCACGCACGCACGCACACACGTAGTTACGTACACACAAACACACACTTGCACACCGTGCCTTAACGCATTCTTCTATTGGTGTCAGAACTCGCATGGCTAAACCCTGTCAAATCTGAACCCATATATAATTTATATGGGTCAATAAAACAGAACAGACAGCCTCACAGTTGTCGTCACATTTCATTTACATATTCTCTGTGGAGCCAAACATAACTTTCCTTTGGATGGAAAGTTATTCAATCAATCTTCCTCCTGAGAGATATAGTTGGATCACAATTCATGACAGAGGTAAAGGAAAGGACATATATAGATAGATGAACAAAAAGAAAGAAGGTTGATGACTATTTCTATAGTATTTTATGTATTACCTTGTGTTGTTCTTTCTTACTGCAAGTCACTCTGGATTAACCCATGTTGGTGTCAGCATTATGTTATGCTTTAGCTATTGAAAAATAGCAGATCTACAAGCTCATAGCGCGCCACCGAGTGGCGTGCTATGAGCTTGTAGGTCTGCTATTTTTAAAAAATCGAAGAACGACGTCAGGATGTAGAAGACATTGTTTGAATCTGATCTCAGGTCAGAATGGGTTAAGAGCGTCTGCTAAATGCCTACATTGTAACTTGTAAGACAGAACAACATAAACATATACCGTAAGCATTGTGATAGCAGGAGAAGAGGAAAGGAGGGTGCACGGCGGGCCGACGCAGTAGAAAGCAGGTTGTATAGCCGGCGCTGACCTTTCTGTCGTACCAGGCCCGCTATGAAGGGAAGTGTCACACAAAAGAGCTCTATTAACAGAGAAACCAGATATAATGGGGAAACAAGATGGGCCTTTAATGGGGACAGGCAAGGCTGTCGGCATGCATAATGTAGCAGTTGTGTTAAAACAACATTGAGGCCTCCACACACAACTCCCCCCCCGCCACACACACACACACACACACACGCGGCGCGCACACACTTGCCATCGCATATATGAGAGTTATTAATTCACACACCGGTCCCATGCTCTTGTGAAACCCTCACCCACATTTCTCTTGCAAGGCCCGGGAATCATTGTTGTGTGTAATTACGAAGACAATGTCTGAGGGATTATCAAAGAAGTAAGGAGGAAGATAAGGACAGCGGAAGATGAAGAGGGGGGTAGCGTATAGAAGAAGAAAGAGAAATAGAAGGCGAGGGGGGGGGGGGGGGGGGGGGGGTGGAGGTGGCGAGAGCAAAGGCTGCAGAGATGGATGGAAGGAGGAAGGAAGATTATTCATTTTCCTCTTCATCTCCCTCTCTGTTTGTGAAGCCCTCCCCCTTTCTCTCTCTCTCTCTCTCTCCATCTCTCTCTCTCTCTCCCTCTCCTCCCCTTTCCCTCCTCCCTCGTTCCCTGGTTCTCTGTATTAGCATGATAAAGACACAGTAGAATGGGGCAGCCAGCAGGTCTTTGGACATGGAGACAATGCTATCACCAGAACATGCGTCTACAGCAGGGAAAACAGCCGTCAAGGGACCCCAACAACAGCGAGCACGCACAAGCACGCACGCACGTACACACACACACACACACACACACACACATTGTATGCCTACATGTGCACATACCGTATACACATTTGGATGCAAGTGCACACATATGCGCATGTGCGTGCGTAGGCCCATGTGCATGCAACCCAAATTGTGGATTATAGCGCCCGGGAGAACGTGTACAAAAGGTAACGAACAATCAGACGCAAGCCGAATGCCTCTGTGTCTCTCTCTGTGTCTTCTGACAGATTACTGACCCTTCGTCTGTCTGTCTGTCTGTCTGTCTGCCTGCTCACACCAAATACATTGACTTTCACTGATTGAATACTTTATTACCAGTTCTAGACGAAACCGACTCACCTAAGCTCTGGACAGAGGGCTGTGCTGTATACGCCTGTATTGCAGTTATGATGCCTTGCTGGGCGCCGTTCGTTTTTTGTTTTTGTTTTTCATGGCAAGAAATGCACGCAATCTCATTTTATATAGCAAAATAGTAAAACGGTTCTGGAAACAATTGAATGTTTTTTTTATTATAATTTCTTAGCTTTTTACTTTTTATGCCAATTGATTCCGAGCTTCCCACACACACTGCTAAATCTTATTGACTCACCCACCAGTGAGGAGCCTCCACCGGGAGGATGTAGAGCCTCCGTCCTACTCCTCCCACCCAACACTCCCCATGCTGACAGCCCGCAGGAGGACGTGCAGAAACACCCTCCCCGCCCGGCTTCCTTCCCCCGAACATCACGGGCCAACTGTGCTCATGTAGACACTCGACAAAGCCGGATGCTCTGTGGTGGATTCGAACCCACAACCTCCGTGGTGGTGGGCTGACACTTAACCACTGAGCCACCCGAGCGCATAGTTATTCGATCAACGCGATCCACTTTGATCGACTGATCGACAGATCATCTGGAGCCGACATGCGCCGGATGTCTTCATTTGCACAAAGTTATAATAAACCGGTCGAAAACCACCGCACGTTCTCTCCATTGAAAATGAATGGGTGTGAATGTATAATTTATCATCTGCCCCGTCCATCCATCCGTCCGTCCATCCGACTAGCCGTGTCTTTCTGCTAACGCCATTAGCCCACCCTATCAATGAGCAGATTGTCTTGCTGCAAGGAAAGTGCATGAGCAGGTATGCAAGTAAACAGACACAGTATACTGTATGCACGCACGTACACACGCACAATCTCCTCCGCGGCACGGTGTGCCTTCCGAGATGTGGAAGGTTTCTCTGGGTCAGACCCAGAGCCAGGCCCTGCGGGAAGCTATGGCCACCCCATGAGTGGAAGCTTCATACTGGGGCACAGCTCTGTGCTCACAGCCCGCGCCTTCTGCTTCTCCAAGAGCCATGGATCAGGAGGGAGAAATCCCCCCAATGCAGCCTACACCATCACGGGTCAGTGTGAACACACACACACACACACACACACACACACACACACACACAC
>NC_137864.1:36100500-36125500 GCF_963924005.1 Protomyctophum bolini
GCCCCATATTAAAGGAACACACCGCGCACTAGGAGGGAAGGAGCGATGAAGCCGCGGATGGATGGGGAGGAAGAGCAGGAGAGACAGAGGGCAGCGAGAGGGGTCAGAATGTACAGTATATACGAGTCGTGGACGTGAGGGAAGGAGAGATGGAGGAGCGGAAGTAAACCAGCAGCTTGTCTTTAGTGTTCCAGCGAGGACAGGATCAATCCTTCTCACCTGGGGAGCAGTAAAGAGGCTGACCTCCATGAATAACTGCACAGCACAGGAGAGGACTTAAAGCCTGATTTATAGTCTGTCGTACCACGGTTGGGTGTTGTGCACCCGCGTGTAAATTAAAGGTTTCATGACATTCTTTATTTTTATTTTTCGTTTTTCTTTATAGGTTTTATAAACTCAATTACACACAACCTGAACTTTGAACATTCAGTGGATTTTCTGGGGTTTTCTCTGTGTGTTCTGAAAGCCTTTTGAGCTGCAATAAAAACCAGGCAAACCGGCATCAACAGTGACATCTGCTGGCAAATTGTGATGTCCTATATGGGATTTGTGGACTCTACCATGACCACCAGACCACAGAAAATCTACTTCAGGGTACTGAATGTTAAAAGTTCAGCTTTCTTTTGGGTGCAATTGAGCTCAGAAAAAATGACAAAATGTCACGATCCCTTTAAGTGTACTTTAAGTATACTTCTCTCCTGTCGGCAGCCTTTCTGACAAGCAGTGCCGTGTTTCATTTTCTTGATAGTCAAGTGTGCCATGTCAACATTATATAATTATGACCACACATGAAAATGCAATATTTTCAAGTAACTGATTTTGATTGTTCATAGGCTACAGTATATACATAACAACCTTTAGAAATATTTTCTTTCATTGTGCATCGTATTATCATTAGACTAGCAATAACCCACCTATCTCCCATCAGACTCCCTACTGTCTCCAGTCAGAGAGACATGAGTGTAGAATTATGTGCATCCTGCACATAATTCTACAAGATAAATCCTCTCTCTCACACTAATGCCATGTGTGCCAGTGGTCGCCCCTCCCTTGTGCCAAGGTTGCCTTATTGCCTACTCCTGTACTAGACTATCCCGTTGCCTTATACGGACCCCTTTGCAGCGCTGGATTGAGCAAGACCTACGAACCACATTACAACTTATTCATTAGTCTGTGTGATTTGAAGTGGAAGAGGGAGAGTTCTGTGGAGAACAAAGGGGTGTTAATATATCTCTATGTGTAACTCAGAGAGTGCATGAATGTCACCAATGTTTATGTGCATTTGTGCCCTCTCCGTGTTGGATTAAAACTTTTACAGAGTAGAACCCAAAGGATCTCTTCTGAAGAGAAGAGACCACTATACACCCACCCCCCATCCTGTCCTCTCCTCTCCTCTCCTGTCCTCTCCTCTCCTCTCCTCTCCTCTCCCTCTCCTCTCCTCTCCCTCTCCTCATCCTCATCCTCTCCTCATCCGCCTCTCAAGGGGAGAGGTCAGCGTCTCTTCGGAAGCGTCCTGTGTGGTGATGTCAGGGGGCAATGTTCTGCTCAGCGGCAGGACAGAGCAGGGTCTGACCCTATATACACACACACACACGCAAGCACACACACACACACACACACACACACACACACACACACACACACACACACACACACACAGAATCTCTATAGTCTGGCAGGCTATCCTGCTTGGGGGAACTAATTGTTTTTAGATGAGGCAACTTGAGAGAGGCTCCGGAAGGGGAGGACAGGAGCGAAGGAGTGACTGCATGGAGAGAAAGAGGAGGGAAGCACTGCTCTATAAATTAACCGTGTGTCGGATATTCAGTTTCCTAGAGGATGTTTGGAGAAACCTGCATACACATATCAGTTCTTTTTTTTCTGCTGTCTCTCGCTCTCTTACTGACACGCGCGAGCAGACACACACACACACACACACACACACACACACACACACACACACACACACACACACACACACACACACACACTTCAGAATATTGTGATATATTTTCTAAAATGTTTCAATGATACCCATCACTAGGAACCTCTCTGAAAAACAAACCACTCAATAAGCTGCAGGTAATGGAGACTATGGGTCAGGGCCTTTCAGCTATCTCATTACCATAGAGCGCACACACACGCACGCACACACACACACACGAGCGGGCGCACACACACATACCATTCCATTGTCTGGGCAGTACTTATTAGCGCTCATGCTAACAGAGTTTGTCCATAAGTGACCTTAATTAAGTGGCTAGCACCATTAGCTGCTGAGCTAAGAGGCTAAGTGCCATACATCTGCATGTGAATGTGTGTTTTCACGATAATGGCTTGGCTGAGGTGTGTACTGGAATATTAACTACAGGCTGTGTGCAACCTCAAATGGATAAATAGGCATTTAAAGTTGAGTGTATAAGAGTAAATGGTTTAGATATGTTACTCATTGTGAAAAAAAGACGAAAATACGAAGCGACAGAGAGGGCTGTTTTTAATGCAGGTTATCTAGCCGCATGAAGCACGAATGCACACACAAACACACACACACACTTTTAAAAAAATCATTAAATATGAAAACAAAACTCGAAGCGCTGTTTAAACTTTGTTGAAAATGTGTTAAATCACAATGTAACTTAACAATTGTATTATCAATGGATCTATTATTAACTTACTGTACAAAGGCGCAGTTACAAAGTGTTTTTTTTTCACCGCAACACATTGTGAGCTTGTAGATCAGCTGAAATAGGGCTAATGCATGTTTTGTAATAATAATCTTAATCTACAAAGTAACTAGTTGCAAATAATTGTAGTGGAGTAAAAGTACAATTTATTTGCCATTTAGGCTACAGAAACGTTGAGCGTACTTAAAAAAATCACACCCATGTGAACCGAGTGGTGCAACTCCCCTCTCTTTCCTCCCCCCTCCCCTCTCTCTCTCTCTCTCTCTCTCATTAGGCAACAGTGCAGTACTACAGCGCCCCTACTGGTATATACTGGTGCTCATTAACGTCACATAGGTGCATGTACAACACACCAACACACACGGACATTGCTGTTCCTTGGAGTGGTTGCACCACTCAAAAAAACACTTTTTCCCACAGAGATTTCCAAAAATATTTATATCAATAATTTTAAGCCTAGAGTCAATACACACGGCTGGATAGCCGAAACGTTTGTCCTGTTCAAAAATGAAATAAACAATTTGAACTGAAGTCTTGGTGTGTGCGACCCACTACCGTTATTGTGAAGCCTAGAGTCAAGCCATCCAGGCTCCTGGTGAATCATGACTATAAAACCTTTGATTCTGTGAAATCAATTGATACCTGCCAAACAAAGGGAAAGGGTACACCTGTATAAAATAAATATAGTGTATCATAATGAAATATATATTTTTTCTTCACAGAATCAAATGATTTATGGTCATGATTCACCAGGATCCTGGATGGTTGATTGTATCTTTTGCATCTGCCCAATGTGAATGCAGCATATGAAGGGAGGCGTCACCAAAACAAAACGTTTGACGTGAATAAAGCGTTTTGCATTACGCATTTTCGTATCATTTATTCGCGTCGCTCCCGATGTGTAAATGACCTTAACCCTAACGCCACCGTGGCACAACAAAGACCCAATGAGCCTCTCTGCTGCTGCTCTGTTGTTGTTGCCGTCGCTAATGGATTCTCGCCAAGCTGGCCTCATAAAACCGCCAAAAATGGGGGTCGGCAGGGTCAAAGGTCACGGCCCTCCCTTTCATGTGACCCTGACATCCTGGGAGGAAGAGGAAGTGAAGGTGGAAGACGATTCTTCACGGATTAGTTCCCAAACACCACACACATGCACACATCATCATCATCATCATCATCATCATATCGTTGCCGTCGGACAGAAAGCTCATATGTCAATATTTCAACTGTTCTTTTTAATGATTTTTCGTAAATTAATGTCCTACTTCATCCTACAAAAGTGTTGCACGAAAGTAGTTAAAAGTAACTTATCTACAAGCGTATAAGAACGTGTCGCTAAAAACCAATAGGCTACGGTTTTGGACGTACAGGGTTTCCACCCGGCATCAAAGATATATCCGGGGGGGGGGGGGGGGGTGTCGAGATGTCATGAATGACATCTCGACACCCCCCCCTCTCTCTGTAAAGCAGTGGTGGAAAGTAACTAAGTACATTTACTAAAGTAGGCTACTGTACATTTTGAGGTGCTTTTACTTAGAGTATTTCCAACATCCAGTATTTATACTTCTACTCCACTACATCTCAGATCCAGATATTGGATCTGAGATGTAGTGCACTTTAAGTACATTTTGAAGCCTATTTCCATATTCCGTATTTCCATATTGCTGTATTGATACTTTACTTTGAGTAAATACTTTTTCCACCCCTGGATATTGGCCTCATTGAATGACAGCTCGACACCCACTCCTATGTGAGCACATCACTGTCATAATGCAGAGTGTCCTTTTAACTCTGAGAGTGCTCTCTCACAGGGTTCCAAATGGAGAAGTGAACGCTGAGGATTTTAGAGGTGATGTGTTTTCACTTGACCCCCGTCTGAATAATCATTTAACTTGTCTGGCTCTCCATCCCAACTCAGAGACAAGATAACCACACATGCACACAGCCACGGACGCGTACATACAGTACATGCACACGCGTGATATTAATAACACCCTGAACGCCCAGGGTTATTTAATCTATTCAATCATAGCGCCCAGCGATTTATAGCAGCGGAGCATATTTAGCGACGGACCGGATGTTATCCCGGATGCGGCTGAAGTAGCTAGATGTAGCCAAAACACTCTAGAGGCGATCGACAACAACGGGAGGTATGATTAATTCCAACACGTCTAGCGACGGGACACACAATATTTTCTTAGAAATGGACGGAATGATTTAGATCAAGAGTTATTAACGTTTTAAGATTTTCGATCTCGTCGGCTAAAATGGGGGGGAACATTTTCGATGACGTCCCACCGGAAAATAACATTGAGTGTTTGCTCAGGGTTGTGTGCATATTATGTATCAAATAAAGAAAGACGGTGCTGGTATAAATCAGTGTTAAAAATGACTACATAGATTCAGATGCCATGGCAGTTAAAGCAGTCAATCATAATTATCATTGGAAGTAGCTATTATTGTTATAATTATATTATATAGAGTGTGTGTGCTTGAATATATATATTAACTAAGAGAGAGAGTGAAAGAGAGTAGTGTATGTAGTAGGCCTATATATGCTAGACTATTTTCATTCCGCATTTCAATCAACGGTCACAGCGTTGAGTTTTTAGTACTATTTGTTTTTGTTTTAACTCGAAACAAAACATTGAGGTGAGTGAGAGTCAAGTGGGTAATCATCAAGCCGTTAAAATGTTTGTTGTGCTTTGACTGCTGCCGTGTTCAGCAGTAATAAGAGAATGCGTGCAAACAGAATAAACAAATATGAGTTCTCTCTCTCTCTCTCTCTCTGCATTGTAGAACTCTTCATTATGCCACTGCTGCTGGCCCCTTTTCCACCAAAAGAACTATGGTTCTAGAACTGGTTCCGTTCTAGATGAACCAGTGGCCATCTTTTGGTTCCGGTTCCAAAATAACTTTTGGGTTCTGAACCAATTGATTTTCAGTGGAATCACTCTGAACTGGTTCAATGTTAGGAATCACTCTGAACTGGTTCAATGTTAGGAATCACTCTGAACTGGTTCAATTATGTTAGGAATCACTCTGAACTGGTTCAATTATGTTAGGAATCACTCTGAACTGGTTCAATGTTAGGAATCACTCTGAACTAGTTCAATGTTAGGAAATACTCTGAACTGGTTCAATGTTAGGAATCACTCTGAACTGGTTCAATGTTAGGAATCACTCTGAACTAGTTCAATGTTAGGAAACTTGCATATTAGTCTACTGACCCTCATTTAATGGCCTTTCTATCTCTGGGACCCCAATTTATATTGTAAAACCAATTTTAATTTAACTCTACACTCTCAAGAGTTACAAACCCATAAGGGTCCATTTGGTTCCAAACTATGATTAACCGGGGACCCCCTGGAACTCCCTCAAGGACCCCTGGGGGTCCCCAGACCCCACTTTGGGAACCCACTGGGGAAGATGTTGAGGGCTGTGCTGGACAGACGGTCGGACGGACGGACAGACAGGGGTTGGTGTGAAAGGTGGCCAATGTGTTTATCTCATTGGGAGAGGTTCCTCTCCAGTGGACAGTCCAAACACATTAGTGCTGTTGTTTCAACCATTTTGTCTAAACAACCTCTGCTCGGCGCTTCCCACTGCCTGTGCTCTTTCACCCCTGCCCTTTATTCCTAAAAGTAATTCACCACATTTAAATTCATTAGTGGGACCAAAGCGAGAAAATGTCTCTCCACGTGCTTCATGTTATGTGCGTGTGCGTGGACGTGTGCATGTGAAGGTGCGCGTACACACAGACAGACGGACGGACGGACGGGTGGGCAGACGGACTAACGCACGACACACACACACACACACACACACACACACACACAGATCACAGATCACAGATCACATTCTCCCAGGAATTGAATTAAAGTTTAAATGTGTACAATTTCAACGGCCCCACTATTAGACTGAACTATCATTACCTGCCTTATTGGATGAATCTGAGCAGAAGTGATTTCTACTGATGAGATGAAGGATCCTCGTTGGAGGGTCAAGCACTCCAACAACACTCACAAGGTGTGAGGTGTCTACTTTGTGATTCATATTCAACACAATAGTGAAACCTAACTCTCAAGGGGCTCTATTTTCGTCCATGCTGAACCCCTTGTCCCTAAACTATACTTTGCCTTTTTTTTACTAGTTTGAAAAAAAGTTTTGAATAGTTCAACTAGCCGAACTACATCGACACGTTGTGTGCTTGTAAATTGGCTATTTTAACTACCGGTATTCAAAAATAGTAATAATAATTTTAGGGATAAGGGGTTTAGCATGGATGAAAATAGAGGCCGATAGGAGCCAAACTTATCAATCATTTACTATTTACAATCAATTACACTCACTTAATGTTATAGGTTGGCTTGAAAAGCCAGGCTGTCTATGAACAGGCCTGGCTATAACTCATTTAGTAGAGACCTATTTTTTTGGTCATTGGCTGGCCTTGGTAAGAGGCCAGCCAATTGAGGGCTGTCGGATTTCACTTACACACTCACACAGGAGAGAGACAGAGAGAGAGGGAGAGAGAGAGAGAGAGAGAGAGAGAGAGAGAGAGAGAGAGAGAGAGAGAGAGAGAGACAGAGAGAGAGAGAGACAGAGAGACAGAGAGAGAGAGAGAGAGAGAGAGAGAGAGAGAGCTGACAGCGGTGTCAGATTACACTACACACTCATTATTCACACTATTACACATTATTTTGGCTGGGACATTAGCCGAAAATAATCAATCTTCAAGCACATTAACATGAATCCAATATGTAGTGGGGGTCTCTGCTTTATCTCTATCTGAGCTAAGGGTCCTCGGCCTGAAAAACACTGAAGACCCCTGATTAAACACAGCTGCATGCATTTTCTTTATATTGGTAGCCAACATGTAAATTATATTTCATGTGAGTCTTGTTTCTTTTTTTTGTAGTGCTTATGGAGAAACCTGACTGGTTATTTTACAAATAAGCCTAAATGCCTAGATAGTAGATACACCTGCCGGCGGTGTTTGGTTCATGATGTGGTGCAACGGCAGTATAGTGACTTCACGTTGGCAAAGAAGTGCCTTCGTGTTAGACGTATGTGTAATGTATGTTTAGTGTTTCGAAAATGTGTGAGGCTGAGAATGTGTTTCCTTGCTAAAGAAATGAGGTGTTCTGCTCCTCGACTGTGTGGTTGTGTGAATTGTTTGTAGTGTTTTGACAAAATGAGAGACCTGTTTTCCAAAGTGTGCCTATAAGCGATTGAAAACACAACAACTGTAACTCCCAGAAGCTCAAAGCTCCTCAGGATCCATGCAAAACCCAGTGATTCACAACCTGGGGCTGTGAATGTAGTGTTTTGTATTTGTTGAGGATTGATTATTGAGTATTATTGAGTTAAGTATTTATCCTTTTAGCCTTATTGTCTGACTGTACCACACGCCGTTTACATTTGTGACTAATATTCCAATTCAATAAATTAAAAAATAACAAATAAAACATTTGGTGGTAATTTTCAAGCTGGTTTACAGGTTTACACCTTTTACAGAAGTAAAATAAGTGGGTGAAGAAGAAGGGGGAGGGCAAGGGGAAATCAATTTTGGGCGAGAACCCCTTTTGGTGTTATGCTATGCTTTAGCTATTGAAAAATAGCAGATCTACAATCTCATACGCTACGAGCTTGTAGATCTGCTATTTTTGAAAAATCGACTGACATAGAAATATAGCTTTTTCAGAAAACTGTCAGGATGTCGAAGACATTTTTAGAATCTGATATCATGTCAAAATGGGTTAAAGAAAACAAAGCAAATGATCTACATGTTATTTACTGAGATAAGATCTAAAAGGTGCGTAAGAGCATAGCACGGGACTGATACAGAAAAGGTTGTGAACCACTGGATGTCCTACCCTATATCTCAGGGAACTGCTCACCTCCCAAACCTCTAGCTATAATAGCCTGTTTCTGCACTCCAAGGATTACCAACCTTAGAGCCACCACAACATTTGGACTATAAACCTTCCTTTATTACCTATTATTATTATTATTATTACCCTCATTATTATCATTATTATTTATTAATATCCTATAAATATTATATACATATTATATGAATAAAATAGTGCTATAACAGTAATCCTTACTGTATCTTTTCTCACAATCCTGCCACAACCATTTTATCTGCTCTCATTTTGTGTTTTCTTCTGCCCTTCTTTCCAGTGGTTTCCGTTTTAATGAGCTGAAGTGTTAGCGATTAAATGTGCATCCATGTGCCTGTGCGCGTGCGTGCGTGCGTGCGCGCGAGTGTGTGTGTGTGTATGTGTGTGCGCGTGTCTGTGTGTGTCAGTGTGTGTGTGCATGTCTGTGTTTGTGTCCATGGATGACTTGCTGCTGTTCCGCTAATTAAACGTGCAATAAGAGTTTATTGAAAGGCCTAAAACTCTGGTCTAATTATTAACCAAAGTGTGCGCGTGCGCACGTGCGTGCGCACGCTTGCATGTGTGCGTGTGCATGTCAGAAGGAAAGACATCGTTAGAGGAGTAATATAAAACTAGGGGGTACTCTGCAGAGCGTATACTGTATCTATCTACCGCCAGGCTTGGTTGCCTAGCCAGGGCTGTGTAGGCGTGGGTTACCTTCTGTTTTATATTATTCATTCATGATAGATGTTTATCACATGACTCCAGAGATCATGTGTAGTGATATCCGTGAGATTTGGACACTATTTACACACAGCTGGCACGCCTGGCAGTGTGCATGCAAAGTATGACCTTAACTGGCCCAGCGATCTGTCAGATTAGCTGCACGCATGCACGTGCACAGACATTAATTCAACGCTAGTTTCCTGTGAAATCATAACTGATCGACGAATAACACAGATAGTTACTTTAATTACTATTATTCTTAGATGACGACCATGACTAACTAAATGTAGAAACATTATGCAGATCTTGGGATCCAGTGTGGCCTGTGAGGCTGTGACCTCATCTACCTGCAGTCAGGGGCGGATTTACTGCAGGCAAATTAAGGCAGACGCCTTACTTGGCTACGTTGCTGCCTCCCCTCTGACGAAATTGATTATTATAAAATTATATCGCCTATAGGCCGGCGCCAGGCCGCTACTCAAGGCCGACAGACAGTGTATCAGACAGAAGAATACACATCTATTCTCTCTGTGTCCTGCGTGTCTGGAGGGGTTCGAGTCTGAAGTCTTTTCACACTCTGGTCTGCCAGGTGGCTGCATGGCATCCCCCCGTTCACAGAACCGGTTTTCGCGTGACAACATATAAATACGACACACGTCCCGACAGCCGACAACCTCATTCTTCATTTGATTGTTGAGAAAGCAGAGCAGAGACACAGAAAGCTAAAAGTTTGTCCAGGCCAGAGCAAACTTATTTTCGAAGCGAGGACGCCTAAACTTGTAGGGTAAGGTAAGGTGGTAGGTTACCACCACGGCCCTGCTTACAGCGGCTGACCCTGTTCAGCAGCAATCAGACCAGCTTTGCTCCCCACCACCCCTCGCGCTGAGGGAGAACCAGTTGCTGCTTTTGCATCCGTTGAACTGTTGGTCTCTACAGAGACAATCGGAATTCTATCAGCTATCAAGGATCTACCAACACAGCTAATACAATTCCTAGCAGCTACTGAAATCAATGGGAAATTATATGCACATAACAGCAGCTGGTATCTTGGCTTCAATATAGCAAAGAAAAGAAAAACGAGACTCTGTTTTGACACTGACATTTGTTAGAGAACTAATATGCAGACAGATTATGTCGCAATTATATTATATGACACATTTCACCCTTTTTCTCTCATGTAGGCTCCATTATATCTGACTGCATGGTGCAGAGCTTGTGGGTTCAAGAAAGTGCAAAATAAAAGTGTATGTTGTCGTCATTGTTGTCATGGCATGTTAATAATTTACCAATCATCTAACTATTGTAGCCTATAACAATATAAGCTACAAGTTACAACATAAATATACATTGAATTTCTGTAATTTCTGTCTATCAATCTGCGTCGACCGACGTGTCGACCGACCCGGATCGACCCGGGCAGGGTCGCATAACCAATACCTCGCAATGAGTAATGAGTAAGAATTCCTGGCTCCGCGCCAGCCTGCAGTATGACATGAGTCCACTCTAGAACCAAACTGCCTGCAGTATGACATGAGTCCACTCTAGAACCAAACTGCCTGCAATATGACATGAGTCCACTCTAGAACCAAACTGCCTGCAGTATGACATGAGTCCACTCTAGAACCAAACTGCCTGCAATATGACATGAGTCCATTCTAGAACCAAACTGCCTGCAATATGACATGAGTCCATTCTAGAACCAAACTGCCTGCAATATGACATGAGTCCATTCTAGAACCAAACTGCCTGCAATATGACATGAGTCCATTCTAGAACCAAACTGCCTGCAATATGACATGAGTCCACTCTAGAACCAAACTGCCTGCAATATGACATGAGTCCATTCTAGAACCAAACTGCCTGCAATATGACATGAGTCCATTCTAGAACCAAACTTTTCAGGTCGTGACCCAAAAGAGAGATTAAGTGATTTTATGGATTAGACGTTTGCCCGGGACCCAATATAATTATAATGCATATATATCAAATATATAATTAAGAAGTACTGAAAATAGCCGATCTACAAGCTCGTTGTGCTATTTTCAGTACTTCTAATTATATATTATTTAATTTATGGAATTTGTTAGATACGTTTGTTTCAAAATTCATAAAATTACCAACCCACTGTATGGGCAAGGTTTCAGGGCAGGCTGGTCAAATTTGTGCCAGGCACTTCTGTGACTTGGTCTATTGTCGTCTTAAAGATCTTAGTGCTTTGCCAATTATGTGGAGGCCCACCCAGCAGAGGGTCCTGGCTCACAGGTTGAGAGCACCTGTTATTTTGTTTGTTTTTATTTTTGCCTGAATTCTGCCCAAAAATGTTTTTTCCCCACTGGTGGTCATTGTTGTCCACTCACCGAGTCCCACCGCAGCTTAGAAAGGGAGCGGAAGATGAATCCAATTATCGCCTATTAAATCCACCTATTATATTAAATACATTTTAATATAATGCATTTATATTAAAATGCGAGACTGCAAGACTTCCGGGGTCCTAGCTGAGCAGGACCGGAAGTCTCGTGAGACAAGACCTCGTCCGTGATTTGAGACAAAGCCCTGGGTATCAACAACGCGGCAGTTGGGACACTACCGCTGTGGACCGAATGCAGAGATGCTGAGGAACAAGCTGCGAAAAACCTCCTTTTTTAGCAGATTTAACAGGCCAATATTAAAAATATCAGTTGTAATAGTCAGTAGGGGACAGATGGTAAAAAAAAACCAGTTTGGGGCGTAATTCCCCTTTAACTTGTAAAGCAATAAAAGAAAAGCAGAAGATTTTTTTCTTCCAGCGTGGTTTGCTTAATAGCACCTCTCTGGGTGTCACAGAGAACATTTCACAGCTGCTCTCTAGGCAGCGCGATTGTGCTACAACACTTTGATAATACGCTTTCCTCACACGACCCTGTTGCTCGACAAAAGTGACAACTAAAAGAAGTGTCTTGTTTTTGCCTTATGGTTCTAGTTCACATTTAGAGATTTAATTTGCTATTCAGCTCAAATTTTAGCACTTTACGGCACGTGCAAGTGTGCATTTTCACTGCCACGTATATGACTGCATTTTGGCGAAAATTATAATTGTTGTCGTTTACACATTCACCAACGGGGGGGAAAAAGGGAATGGCAACATTGAAATTAATAAAAGTTTGGACACTTAACCAACATTTTTTAACTCTATCTACGACTCTACGGCTAGCTGTTAGCATAAACCCCAGTGCCAGCATACGTGTTCACTTTAAAAGACGGAGTTTGCCCGCCCCTCCGCCCCACCCCTACACAGTTGCTACACACATTCGCTACACATTGGAACAAGCACACTGTTTACCTTTCGTCAGAAGCTTTTACATGGGAGTAGCGGCGTGGTACAAAGGCACAAATTAAATCCGAAATGTGGATGGCAGAAAATCCACCAAGGACAGCGACTTATGGAGGTTTGAAAATCCTCCTTTCAACTGCTTAGCACTGTGAATATATTTGCAATCCCATAGTTGGAACGGTGGGGCGTTGCTATAGGAACCGGACCAATGTTAAAAGCTTCCGTAGGCCTCAACCATTATATAGACGGAATATACGTTGGGGTACGTATATATATATATATATACGGATCTGGGATATGTCACCTAGTGTCGACGTCCGTATATATTCGTACCTGGGAAGAAAAGAGTTAAGTAAGGTTTTCTGGCTTTTCTTGCAATTACAGCATTGACAGTTCCGAGTTGCAGAGCAGTGGTTCTCAAGATGTGGTGCAGGGACCCCCAGGGGTCCTCATCTCATGATCATTCATCTCATCGCATCGGCTATCGCGTAATGTTTTTCCAACTTTAGGCCATAAAGCGCCTAATCACCCGTAGGCTAACGCATTGCACGCGGACGCACGCATGCACAATGTGTTGGCATATCAAGTGTCATGAGGTCACAATAGATGGATGCACCCATTATGTTTAACCACTTAAACCCTGACATGGTTGACGGGAGTCCCTCAGGGCTCTACACTAGTGTATTGTCTGTTTTCTGTAATTGTGGGGAAAGCTTTCGCAAAAAATAGCCAATCAACGAGCTTGTCGATCGGCTACTCTCTGCGAACACATTCACCACAATACGGACGGATATTAGTGGTAAAGTGGTAAACCTGTGCCACTGCTGCTGACTGGGTCAGAGAGCATGCACACACACACACACACACACACACACACACACTGACGGATCGGTAAGGACAAGATAATAGAGGGGGTTCTTTAATATTGTGACAGGGAAATAAACCCTTTCTCAGCCGTGTCTCCCCTGCTTTCATCCACTTAGGATCACATCACAGTCATCCTCTTCCTCCTTGTCTTCCTCTGTTTTCTATCCGTCCGCTCCTCTCGTCTCCACCCCAACACCACCTCTTCACACTGCACCTTTTTTTAAATAATATCTCATATCCTCTCTTTCGCCTTCTCATTCACTCTGCTTCCAGCCTCCACACCCCCCCCCCCCCCCTCCCAACACCCCACCGTTTTCATTCGCCCCCCAACCCCCCATTCCCTCTGTGTCGCCCCCCCCGCCTCCCCCCCCCCCCCCCCCGCTCCTGTCTTTCTTCCCTCTTTCATTTGTTCTCCACTCTTTGCTTCCCTCTCCTCACTTTGAGCCAAATAGATTTTCAATTACGTGTTGAGTGCCTGGAAGCTTCTATATTTCCCAGCCTGACCCCAATACAGCCGGAGTGACACCCCCCCACACACATACATCAGACACACACACACACACACACACACACACACACACACACACACACACACACGGAAGAACAGAGCCACACATGCTCGCAAGGACACAAACAACTGCACACAGACACACACGCATGCACACGTGCACGCGTCTGACACTTCCGACTCCACTTACAGACTAATGGAGTAGAGGAAAGGCTAGAGAGTGTCCCAGACTGCAGTGTCCCTGACAACCCCCCCAGTACAGTGAACTACATTACACACAACCCCCGCAGTAAACTACATTACACACAACTAACTCCCTGACAACCCCCCCAGTAAACTACATTACACACAACTAACTCCCTGACAACCCCCCCAGTAAACTACATTACACACAACTAACTCCCTGACAACCCCCCCAGTAAACTACATTACACACAACTAACTCCCTGACAACCCCCCCAGTAAACTACATTACACACAACTAACTCCCTGACAACCCCCCCCCCCCCCCCCCCAGTAGAGTAAACTACATATTGGCAAATAACTCTACATCTCACCTCAAACCGTACCTGTTCTGACATTCCATTATGTTGATCCTTCCCCATCTATCCTTCCTCTTCGATGTCTCCCTTTGACTGATACCTGTCCATTTAAACTCTAGACGGGCCTGCCCCAAAGTTATTAGTTCAGCTGCGCCCGGCAGCTGGCAAGAACTAGAGTTCTCAACAGGCCCGAAAATTAAGGCACGGCCCTACCTGCATGACCCCTCATCAAACCCTGTACACTCAAGACACTGCCACCATAGCCGTGGCAACTACTTTAGACCAAGGGGCCTGCGTGCACGTGTTAAAATGGGCGTGCACACGCAATTCATTATATTTTTTCTCCCACAATGGCGCCGGCGCGCCGCATAACAATGACAATATCATCCCTTAATTTATAAGACTACATATAGATCTGATCATGACCAGACAGACAGCTGCAGTGACACATATAGAACAACTCTGTAGGCAACTTTAGGAGGAATGAAAGTATATTACAAGTTACAACTTCTCACTTTGGGTCCCAATATATTTTCGCACACTGCACTCACTGACAACTCAACCATAGACTGCAAAACAATATGGACAAAGCGTTCCCCAGGGTCCTCAGAACATACTCGACTTTATGGTAATTTCTTTAATAAATGGGACCATAATTTTCCAAAAAGAATATTATGACATGAGAAATGTGACTTTAAACTAGTGACTGGAAGCAGAAAGTATTCATGACCATGTTTATTAAGGTAATACGGTCTAGGTAAATTTGGGCCCTAATACATGGACCTCTATGGTGCTATGGGGTTTTTTGGCCCCAATGACAGCGCAACAACAGGCCATTATTATGAACTTTCAGGAAGTCAGGATTTCCTACTGGCTTCAGACACTATTGGCTTCACTGCCCCCCTGAGTTCAACCATAGACTAGTTCAACACACAACATAACAGAAAAGGTGGAGATTCTGCTCGGCGGCAGCCGGCAGCATGACATCTTTCTTATAACTTTTTTTTTACATACCGTGAGGTGAGCAGCTGCGGGTCGAGTTCAATAATCCAATCGAAATGTCACTTTAATCCAACGTCACAATAATGAATAATCCAAGCCGACACAAACCAAATTGGTTGAAAAGAACGCTTGTGTGTTTCTGTCCCAAAATGCCGGCCTGGGAAAGTCTTCTGGCTGGAACGGGTCCTCAACTCCTCATCCTCAAATGGAATTAGGCTGGTGGCATCTCCGACTCTCTCTTAACTTTGGAGACGAAACCGTTAAATCCGTTTTTGAGACATGATACTTAATAGTGCCGACGTGCGCGCATTCGATTATTGCCCAACTTCTATCTACAATGATGCCGGATGTAAACAGGAAATACACCTGTCCAGCGTGCACCGCGGTGGCCCGTGATGACGTGATTCAGCAGTCTGCTGTCACCCAGGCGGATGCAAGGGCGTTTTACTGTTTATTATTATTATTATTATAAGAATGGTTTTGTAACCCATTGTTTTCACCCAGTGCCAATGCCTAAGCTGTAATCCTGCTACTTTTGAGCAGAAAAGCTGTAAAAGCAGTGGGCAGTGAGTGACAGGATGCTCACTTAGTGCAACCGCCCAAAAATAATCTGATTTTAATCCACCCTGATAAGCACTTGGAAATGTAGGAGTTGGGGCATTCAACTTGGTTCCACAGATAAATATTGTGAAAATAGCAGATCTACGGCAATGTGGCCAATGTTTTACCCGTTTTTATTATAGTATAGTTTGTTGATTACTTTTGAATTGAGTCAATTAGCGCTGACCCTTATATGACATGCCCCAAAAAATAGGGACAGATTAATCGATTATTGTACTACTACTAAATGATCAGTAATTTATACTAAATAATTTAGTTTGTTTAACCTCTACTGTTGAGACAGGTAGTAGGAAAGGAAGGGAATGCTCTGATAAGAATAATTATATCCTATTCTAGCATTGTGTTAAAGAGGGCCTCATGGCCAGTTCCCACTTGTCTCAAGGTGTTTTTACTGGTTAAATAAAATAAAAAGAGAGCTACCGTACAGTATACCTAAGACCATGATTTAATACTTAGCTATTGACATGATTCACTTCACAAAACAAGAACCATCATTTTGTTATTCATAGAGGAGGTGGGATTTCAATATGAGTCTATTATCAATGATGTGGGGGAAAAAAAGGAACATGCACATTGCGAAGTAAACGCAAATGCTGTACAGAAGAAACAGAAATAGATTTAGAGATGGAATTCATCCCCACGGTGGATCTCAAAATGTGGTCCAGGGACCCACAGGGGTCCTTGACTTTAAACCCTCTTTTATACATGAAAATAGCTATAGACCAAGCTCACAACGCTTGGTCTGCTACTCTTCTTTTTTTTTTTTCTTCTTCTCTTTGTCATGGGGGTCCGTCCGTAGTGAAATGCATGGGTCCTTGACATGAAAATGTTTGGAACTGTATTACAACATCCAAACACCTACAGTACGTATCGTTTGGAACACAGAGCTCTTCATCAGTGATAACACGAGGTTTGATAAAGTTTATTCCTAACTCAAACTCAATTATAATTATATAGGAACACACACACACACACACACACACACACCGTCACATACGAATGCACACACATACTTTTATGCTTGTGCCGTATTCATTAAGCAGTGTGTGTGTGTGTGTGTGTGTGTGTGTGTGTGCCTCTTTGCACAAGACCTCTCCTGGGTGTTGGTGAACGCTTTCCGCATTATCGAGCGCCAAAGGTCAGAGGTCAGCGGCCTAATGCCTTATCTCTGATGCACCATGGCTAACCTTATTACTGGGAGCTTAGCACATAAACACACTCACACATACACACGCGTAGTCGTGTACACATGCACATGCCAAAGTGAACACGTCAGTACACACGCACGCACGCACTCACACACACACACACACGTGCGCACACACAATCTCTGTCTCTCCCAAATTGAGTCAGGCGCGTATATACGAGTACACGTGCATTTCTAACGGACTCACATGCTGCGTAATACACGGTGAGAGCACTAGAGGTGAGCCGATGGCCTCAGGGCATGTTTAACATAGGAGCCGGGGAAGGGGGGGCATGGCACACGCCAGCCTCATATAATATGCTACAAGGCTTTACATGGCCTCCTCCTCAATGCTCCCTATTTGTCTCTCTCTGTGTGTGTGTGTGTGTGTGTGTGTGTGTGTGTGTGTGTGTGTGTGTGTGTGTGTGTGTGTGTGTGTGAGTGAGAACAGACAGACGTGTACGTGACCAGGGCTGTCACGATTACAACATTTAAGTTGACGATTAATTGTCACACAAACAACTGTAATTAACGATCGTGTGTTTTTGGCATTGGACAGTGGAACATTGTTTTTTTTTTTTTTATCCCACGATTTTGTAACGCATCTTTCTTTTTCACCCAGTGCCAATTATGTAATGTAATCCTGGGCGCTACATTTCCTCTGCCAACCTGGGGGGGCAGCGGACTGACCTCATGCCTCCTTCTATGCATGAGGAGTCCAAGCTGCTTCTTTTCACCTGACAGAGGAGAATTTCCCCGGCCGGACGTAGCGCGTGGAAGGGACACGTTATTCCGACCAGTGGACAGTGGAACATTGTGTGTAGAAATTGCACGGGCAGATCTGTGACAGATGACGATGAAGCTTACAACGCTTCATGAAGTCACACGTTGTAAGCTACTGCTTTCAGTTTTTTCTTTCAACGTGGAAAGAGTAAAGTGTCCTTGAGCAAGACTCTGAACCCCTAATTACTCCCGAACCGATGGTTGGTGCCTTGCATGGTTTCCTCCGGCATCAGTGTGTGAATGTGTGTGTGAATGGGTGAATATAAATGCACATCTATAGCGCTTTGGATAAAAGGCACTACATAAATGCACCATTTACCATGGAAACGATTATGACAATTTTCGCAAATAATTGCGATTAGACGTTTATTTAATAATTAACGTACGTCAGTGCTCGTAAGAGAACGCACAGTGCGATCCAGAAGTGTCAATTCAACGCAGAGAGTTACAGTAAATATGTAGCAGCAGCACAATATCCAAACAACACAATACATGGATGATTTGTTTTTATTCTTTAGAGATAAAGATGAATAAAAAGAAGACATTCTATCTGCATGTATGTAAATGTATGTAGATACGTGACTCGCGAATAATGCATTGGTGTGTGTGTTCGTGTGTGTGCGTGCATGTCCACGTGCGTGCATGTAGGCGTGGTGCTGCTTTGTTAAGGCCTGAATGAGTTGTTGATGGGGACGGCAGCTTGGGTCTCTCTGGGGATGGAGAGGAGGGGGAGGAGGATGGGTAAGATGATAATTGCAGGGGAACTTGGACTCAATCTGTTCATGTGTACCCCCCCCCCACACACACACACACACACACACACACACACACACACACACACACGCACAAACACAACACACACCACCCCATTCTCCTTTTGAAGGGGTGGTCTCTTGATTAGGCCACTTACACTGTGCGCCCTCCCTTCTGTCTGGCTTCTCTGTGTGTCTAGCACCCCGCTCTCCCTGTACCCCCCCACACCCGACACACAGCACCCATACCTCTCTCTCGCTCTCTCTCTCCTCTGTCTATTTCTCTTTTTACTCTTTCCATCTTTTCTTCCCCTTTTTTGGACCCATCACTGCAGTGCAGATGCAGAACTCTCTGTGTGCGTGTGCATGTGTGTGTGCGTGTGTGCGTGCATGGGTGCATGTGAGAGTGAGTGGTGGGTGGGTGTTTCAGGTCTCAGCTGCCGTGGTGTGTGAGGGTGAATTACACGCTGTAGTGGAGTGTTGACAGGAGCAGCTGGACTTCACCAAGCTATAGTGTCCACTGTGTGTGTGTGTGTGTGTGTGTGTGTGTGTGTGTGTGTGTGTGTGTGTGTGTGTGTGTGCGTGCCTGCCTGCCTGCCTGCGTGCGTGCGTGCGTGCGTGCGTGCGTGCGTGTGTAAACACTCCAACACGCACTACTAGCTAAAACAGAGATGACACCTTCTGGCCATTGCGAGAAAAGCAGCTTGAACATCCCACGATGAAAAAGGGACCCTTTTTGTAGGAAACCAAAAGGACAGTCTGTACGTAAATAGAATGGAATGAACTTAATATATACAGTAGTATCAAATAAAAATACCTCCAGTATATGATTGACAGGACAGGACAGGACAGGACAGGACAGGACAGGACAGGACAGGACAGGACAGGACAGGAAGTGTGGAGCCAGTGTGCGGCTCTCTAGCTGACCACAGGGCCAGAGACAGAGTTCTGTCACTGCAATATCACACTCTGCCTCTGTAATGACTTGCCTGGAGGCAGAAATGATTTCCTCCATTGGTGTTACGATTGCTGGAGTAACCTCAAAATCTATAAAGGAGGGGTTGGGGTTCTGTGTGTGTGTGTGTGTGTGTGTGTGTGTGTGTGTGTGTGTGTGTGTGTGTGTGTGTGTGGGGGGGGGGGGGGTAGAGGTTTGAAGGGTATACTGTAGGAAATAGGGAGTTCTCAGAGAAAATAGACAAAGTTTGGTGAAAATCTACTCTTTATCTCTATCTCTCTCTGTTAAATTCAAATATGACTTTTTTGCGTTGTGTTGTTTGTCCAGCTGCAGGGCTTGCCATAGCCGTGGCCGGAGTACTGCCAGTGCGCCATGAATTTCTCCAGCCTCCCCAAACCTTAAAAATAACCCCTCACTCCATCTCTCTCTTTCCATCCTCGTCTTCCTCTCGTTCCATGCCTCATGCTTTCCCTCTTGTTCCCTACCTTCTGTCCAAGGACTCATAAAGACGTCATCAACACTGGGCGAGGAGTCGAGGACACAGAAAGAAAAGCAACCACTGCTATGGATGATATATATATTCACCATTAGTGCTGATTATGACAGCACATGTTTAATTAGTTTTAGTCACAGTCTTTTGAATAAAATTCTATTTGGTTTTAGTCACATTTAATCATCTGAAAAGTTTTAGTTTTAGTCGACTTAATATAAGATTTTAGTTGACTAAATGTACAGTTGTTTTAGTCGACTAAAATGTATTTTTGGTAGGCCTTGATGGCGTCGTAATGGCTGATGTTACACAGTGGTTGCATGCTGAAAATATAGCCGATCTACTGTACAAGCTCACAGTGAGATGTGTTATGTGAGCTTGTAGATCTGTTATTTTCAGCATGCAACCAAACATAGAATTAGTTGATCTACATGGTTCTCTTCTCCACTTGTCCCTCCATAACATTTTTAGCCTGGTTTTAATTTGTTGACCAAATTGTCAGTATATTTAGCCTTAACTTTTCGTCAGTTAAAAAAGGTAGTGGACGAACATTTTCCGTCATAGTTTTAGTGGACGAAATCAACACTGTTCATCATTCACTTTTCTGTGACTGCACTGTAAAACTTAATTTAACTGCAACAAGGATTACACTAACCACTTTCAACATGGCTACTATTTTAGATCTATCTATCTATTTTAGACATGTAGGCCAAAAAATCCAAAATTCTCAAAAATAGCAAAAAGTTGCAGATCTCCAATCTCACAATCAGCGACGGCTCCAGGAAATTGTGACTGGTGGGACTATGAGGGAGCTGGCTATTTAGAGCGGGGACTAATACATTTTGGTTTACATAGAAGTCAGTCAATTGGGTTTGTGAGGAGCCCCTCCCCCTGGAGCCGTCCCGGCTCACAACATGTATAGCGATGTAACACGTTGTGTGCTTGTAGATCAGTTATTTTCGCTGCGTCACACAACAAAATATAAAATAGGGGTTAGGCGGTTAAGCATATAGTTTATGGATAATCAAGGATTTGTTGATCTAGGTTTGATTCTTATTTGAGTTGTGTTCCGTTCAATTTGAAGCATTAATGAATCAGTAAATAAAACCTTATCCTGTAATTAAACCTTGACCTGCCATTAATTTCGAGTGTCCACCATGATGGATTGGCCAGTGTAAATAAATAGCAATAATGTTACTCTCCTGAGACTAATCATTAGTGTTACTTTATTCCTTCCCCGTTGAGAGAAAACTAGCATAGCCTAGCTGCATAGCCTATACTGTAGACCTATGTTAAAAGTATAGCTTGTGCCGAGTAATGTACAACACTGATGATGTGTCCAAGTTTAGGCATCAGTAGATGTTTAATTTACTGAAAGGCTCTGGGAGTGGCAGTACCAGTGACAACCAGGAACAGACTGGGTGACGACCACGAAGAGTGTGGTGACATCTGGAGAGACAGAGGACGGCCGGAGAGACGGCAATCTGGGACTGGGGTGGTGAGGGTTGGCAGCCCAAACCACGTCAACCGTGAGGAGGAACCAAAGCTACAGACTGCAGTAAATCCTGCAAGGAGGGTTTAATGTCAGCCTTGTATACGGTGCCAAGGCTGAGATGTGTAGCTGTACAGCAGCAATGATGACGCAACGCACAGAAGGATTCTGCACTTCTGGTCAGACGAAGGACAAGCCAGGCCTGGACGCCCACAGTGCCTGGAGCCTCTTTGTGTCGCCAACATCTCATCATTCCCTATTGACTGTCTCACAAGAGACAGTGGGGGCTGTAGCATGCCACTTGGACACATGCCGGGGTCTGATGAGCCTTGGTCGGCTCGCCTGGAGGTGGAGGAGGGTGTACATTGCAAGACCTGAACCCGAACGATTCCAGGTTACAACACTGATGATGTGTCCAAGTTTGTGCATCAGTAGATGTTTGATTTACTCACATGTAGTGACTAAAATGTAGGCTACATCTTGTGAACAGATGAGGTTCTAGGTTCATTCTGAGTCCACATATTGTGTAGCCTACTATACAATGCCTGACTGACATATTCAGTTATTCCAACAATACATACTACACTCTACAGTATTTATACACTCAGAGTTACAGACCTGTATAGGGTACATTTTGGCCCCTTTTCCGCCAAAGGAACTTTGGTTCTAGAACTGGTTCTGTTCTAGATTCTTGGAACCGTGGTGCTTTCACGGAACCGGCGGACATTTTTTGGTTCCCGTTCCGAACCAACTTTTATGGTTCTGAACCAATTCATTTTCAGTATTAGGCGGGGAAATATATATATATATATATATATATATATATATATATATTGTAATATTGTTTCCAAAAAAGCACACCATCTGCCAATATCAAATGTAATCTTGAACAATGTGTTTGAATCTGAAAAAGATGGGGAAAGGCCCGGGGCCGGCCCAGCAGTCCAGTCCACTATAAATAAAGGCAAAAAGCCCCAAAAATAAAATAGCTGGGGTGAAAAAAGAAAATGTTTTGACCGAGCATTATGCGTCATCCTGGTACCATAAATTGTGAGAAACTTATAACATATTCAACAAGCACAGTCATCAGGATGATTTGCATGATCTATTTTCCATTCCATGATTCCACGATGGAGGGCTGAGGGACCTCTGTGTGGAGTGTTATTGTGAAATGGTCAGTAGCTGATATGATAGAATAATTCAAATAATTGTAGTGGAGTAAAAGTAGTAAGAAGATTTGGATCTGAGTTGTGGAGTAGAAGTAAAAGTAACTCAAGGCTCAAGCAATGAAGGCTTGCCGGCTACAAGGGCAAACATCCAACAAAGGTCTTTCAGCTCTCTGGATGTCCTACTTGAATATGACAGAGCTCGTGTAAGAAGAGGGCCATGATTGATGCTTCTGAGGCAACTGGATGTTCCACCTTGCATACATCGAGGGTTAGGGTACACGACACAAATCACGATTAATTAAATGGCCACATACTGTAAGAGATGACAATACAAGACACACATGATATTTACAAGGTGCCGGAAAAAAGTACAGTCAGCTAATCCTGGACAAATACCCCAATTCCCCTCAGGGGTGTAAGTAACAGTGTCTTCGTAAACAGATTATAATCATGCATTGAGCATGTACATTTATAATGCATTATAGGCCCTATATATGAGATGCATATGTCCTTTCCTAGAAAATACATTGCATTGATTTAAAACCTGGAAATCTATACCAATGGTAGCTTAAATACCCCTGTGTATTAGACAAATTACTTCAAAGGTGACGTTGGAGCTTATTACAAGTATTTATGGGTTGTCAGTAGTGCAGACACTCCCCAGGGACAGGGTATAATTAAAGAAAGATGATTTCCAGGTGAGGCACTTTCCCGTTTTTTGGAACGACATGTAGACTACATTACATTAAGAGGTGTTAAGCACTAATAAGCTACCAGTCAGCAAAGGCTATCATTTGAAAACGCAAAGGCTATCATTTGAAAACACAATCTAGAAGGTGTATAGAATAAGGAAAATAGCAACTAGAATGTGCCCATCCAGTTGGTTACATTCTGGGTCTTGGCCCATGGACTAGAACGAAAGGACAGAACAAGGCGAAGAGACAGAGGCGATATAAATTACTTCATCCTTAATTGGCTGTCATTAGTTTCTCCCCTCTGAGGACGAGTAATAATTAATGATCTATCTATCTATCAATCAATCAATCAATCAATCTATCTATCAATCTATCTATCTATATCTATCACCCATGTGAAGTGATTACGCCCTGTATTAATATCGTTTACCCAGGCTACTCTAAACAAGCATAAGGAATAAGGGATGACCCGATGTATCGGCCACATATCGGTATCGCCGTTATCTGTCAATATTGGTATCGGCAAATACAAAATTTTAAGCCACATTGTTTAATTCATGTAAACTATAAATCATTATTAATACATTTTTAAATATGCATGAGACAAAGCTCTCGACTATGGACATTACTCACCGTAAAACCCATAGTGCCCACCCCCTTTTCTGGGTCCTTTTTTGCATTTCTACACTCTGTTGGATGTATTTGTACACTCAGAGCTAAATTAACACTCAGGACTTTACGCCAAGAGACACTAGGCTACTCCGGTCTCGCCTACGCCTTTATTACAGAGGCAGCATTCGACCAATGCCAAGGCGGACATACCAATGTTTTAGCAAAAGCCTATGTGTGTCTGTGTAGACGGAGCAGCTAATTAGAGAGGAACACAGTGTAAATGGGCATATGTGCTTTGGGGGAGCAGTCAGCCAACACGCGGCGGGAGAGCGCTGCAGGGGATGAGAGGCAGGCAGGCTGACCGACCAGCTCCGGAGCCAACATGTCCGCCATGTTGGCTAGCGGAGCCGCCATGGAGGCATGTTATGGTCACAGCACCCCGAGGCCCTGGCACGGCCTCCTCCAAGCCGTGCACGGGCGGAGTGTATAGTGTAGTGTCGGGGAGGGGTGGAACCGTGGAAGACTGCACACACTACTAGACCCCTTCTGCACGCTGGTGTCTGTGTGCGCGCATGCGTGTATGTGTGTGTGCGCGCATGCGTGTGTGCGTGTGTGTATGTGCAGCCGGCCTGTCACAATTATTATTACAAAAAGAAAAATGCAATAATTGTGACAGGCATGATTGCGATTAGACGATTATGTAACATAATGGTCATAATCG
>NC_137864.1:36128000-36135500 GCF_963924005.1 Protomyctophum bolini
GTCACTCAGCAGAAAGGAGGAGGAGAGGAGGGGGATGAGAGGAGGGGAGGAGGAGAGGAGGGGAGGAGAGGAGGGGAGGAGGAGAGGATGGGAGGAGGAGAGGATGGGAGGGGAGGAGGGGGATGAGAGGAGGGGAGGAGGGGAGGAGGAGAGGAGGGGAGGAGGAGAGGAGGGGAGGAGAGGAGGGGAGGAGGGGGATGAGAGGAGGGGAGGAGGAGAGGAGGGGAGGAGGAGAGGATGGGAGGAGAGGAGGGGGATGAGAGGAGGGGAGGAGGAGAGGAGGGGAGGAGGGGAGGAGGAGAGGAGGGGAGGAGGAGCGGAGGGGAGGAGGGGGATGAGAGATGGGGAGGAGAGGAGGGGAGGAGGGGAGGAGGAGAGGATGGGAGGAGGAGAGGAGGGGAGGAGGAGAGGAGGGGGATGAGAGGAGGGGAGGAGGAGAGGAGGGGAGGAGGGGGATGAGAGGAGGGGAGGAGGAGAGGATGGGAGGAGGAGAGGAGGGGAGGAGGGGAGGAGGGGGAGGAGAGGAGGAGGGGAGGAGGAGAGGAGGAGAGGAGGAGAGGAGGGGAGGAGGAGAGGAGGGGGATGAGAGAGGTAAAATATACATTCAATAAGTTAAAGGGTGTGCCTGTTTGGTTCCTAAACACTGGGTCGGGACACATTTGTGGGTCCCTTATTTTTTTCTTTCCTACATTTTGTTTTTACATTCCTCAAAAAACCTACATTTTTCATGAATTAAAAATAGAATTCAATGCTTTTTTCAGAAATGTCATGAAGAAATCAAGGAAAAATAAATCAAAGAAATTCCATAAATTAGAAAACAAATATTTAAGAAGTTGTGAAATGTGCCGATCTACAATTAATCTGTACATCTGCAAATGTTTTATACTGGTGTTACACACTGATGATAGCCCATCTATACAAGCTTACAACTCTTATATATCGTGATCATCAGGCTTGTTAAACAGGCTTTACACATGTAGACAAAATAATGACAGTGGGAATTGCTACAAAAGAGAGAGAGAGTGCGCAAGTCTGTGTGTGTGTGTGTGTGTGTGTGTGTGTGTGTGTGTGTGTGTGTGTGTGTGTGTGTGTGTGTGTGTGTGTGTGTGTGTGAGCGTGTGTGTGTGTGTGTGTGTGTGTGTGTGTGTGTGTGTGTGTGTGTCTGTCAGAGAGAGAGAGAGAGAGAGAGAGAGAGAGAGAAGGGTTGAACCCAAGTCCTCAGCTGTGAGGGGCACCTGTTCACGGTGGGATCACCTTCTCCTGCCAGCCTTAATCAAATTTACCACAGAGCAGGACTGTGTGCAGAGCTTAACTAGAACCCCCCACCCTCGTCCACTAACAAGAAACCCACTGAGTGTTACATCCAAATAATCCCCACCCACCTCTAATCAGGTGCACATTGTGTGCCACAACGAAAGGTGTCCCACCTCTCACCGCACACCTCAAAAAACCATGTAGGCCTATACCACCAGGACTGATTCATCTCGGAAAATCTGTCTCAATAATACTCATCTTTAATGCTGTTCTCCAGAAGAGTTTGTGCCTCTTAAATCTTCATCAGCACTCCCTAAGGCAGTGGTTCCCTTTGTTTTCAACATACAAAAATAAGACAACCGCATCACTAAGGTACACAAAGCAAAACTAAACAAAACAACACAAATTATGCAAAATAACAAGTATAAAATATGACTTAAATTCTTCCTTCTTTTCCACAAGAACGTAGTGTGCCGTGTAACATATTTCATGGGTTCTAGGTTTCCATGGAACCTTAACTGATGCTTTTCATTTTCCAAAAACATTACTAAAAATAAATGAAAAAAGCAATAAAAGTTACAATGGGTTTGTACTTTGTATAGGAAGGGGGCGGGGCAGCTAAAACGAATATATCGAATATCTAAATAGCCTACTGAATCCTCGATGCACGCCCCGATGGAAGAAGACCCCGGGGCAGACCAAGGATGGGTTGGAGGGTTTATATCTCCAATATATAAACCGCCTCAGGGTCCCAGAGAATGAAGTTAGTAATGTTGCTCTGGAGGTCTGGAGCTCTCTGGTGGAGATGCCTGCTACCCCCGCGACGTGACTATGGATAAGCAGTTGAAAATGGATGGATGGATGGATAAATACTGAATCGAGCAACTTAAAAACTGTCTGGGGTGTTCACAAAAGCCTGAGTAGATAATAAAATTCCTTTTTTTAAAGTGAAATATCAGTGGTTAATGATGACATATAGTACATGCAGTACCTCCCCTTCAGGGGTTAGTTGTGGTTATAATAGAGATGTCAACAAAGAAACAGAACGTCCTGCATGGTTCTGGAAGGTTTCCGTTGTATGGCAGACTCTGGGTTAGCCTTCGCAGCTGAGAAGAACCATTACCATTACTTGATACCAGATTGACACCACTCAGTGCATGCTGACAAAAATTCATTTATAACATTTCTGTTTTAGACGTGATCCTTCAATCCATCAACCCCTCTCACCCCCCGACGCTCCTCGCTCTCTACGGTACCCCTCGCTCTATCAATCTGTCGCTCACCCTCGCCTCCCACACTCACTGGTAAGAGAGAGAGGGAGAGAGAGAGAGAGAGGTGTCAGTTTCAGTGAAACAACTTAATTCTGATGTCAATGAATTAATTAGATGTGTTAATGAGCTAGCGACAGCTAACCCAAATTAAATTAATACCGTAATGGCCTCAGACAGCGAGAATTAGCTCCCATTTCAGTAAACGCTTTCTGGAGTGTACACAGACGCTCAGCTTAGACACACACACATTGCGTGCGCATGCACACACACACACGCCTGCCTGCCTGCAAGCATGCACGCATGCATGCGCGCGCACGCGCACGCACACACACACACACACACACACACACACACACACACACACACAGCTCAAACAACATCCATCCCCTAGAGCAGATCACCATCCAGATGTAATTAACTGTCTAATTACAGGAGCTAGCACTCACTCACCCCCTCCCTTCCCTGTCGTGTCTCTCTCTCTCTCTCTCTCTCTCCCTCCCTCCACCACTCTACACGCCTCTCTCGCCCACATAGTCATGCTGTTCCATGATTCCTTTCAAAGACCATATTTCTTTGATAAGAATCAATATTTGATAAGAATCTCGTTAACTACTTATACTTATTTTTGGTAGTTTTACAAATATATATATAGTGATAGTGAATACGGCAGAATACAAGCTCAGAACACACTATACTCATTATTTGCTTTAGGTTGAAATGGTGAAAAAGTACTGTAAAAGTATCAATACTGCAGTGTAGAAATACTGTAGAATGTTCCAAAAAGTTTTCGAATGTACTGTATAAAGATCTTATGAAAATAGTTGATCTACTGTACAAGCTCACAATGCATCACATCGCGACACATTAGTGAATAATACTCAAGTAAAGTACAAATAGTATTGTGGAAATACTCAAGTAAAGTACAAATACCTCAATTCTACAGACTAGTACAGTCGCTCTGGATTAAGAGCTTCTGCCAAATGCCTAAATTGTACTGAAGTAAATATACTTTCCACCACTGCCCATGCAGTACTATACAGGCCTGACTTAAGGCCTGTTTAGTAAAGCATTAGTGCTAATATAATGACTCGGGGGGCACAGTTTCCAGTTGCCACGCTCCAATGGGCCTGCTGATGGAAGGCAGTGTCACCAAACTCCCAATCGGAGCTTCAGAGACACAAAATGGCTTCTGCATGTGGAGTGGACACATAGTGAGAGACGGAGTGGAGATAAAATGGTGTCCTCGGGTCGGTTTCAGCTTTTATTTTGCATGCTCCGGTCTGTAGTCTCGGACTCGGTACCTTTCAGTCTCTTTGTCTACACCCTCCCCCCCCCCCTCTCTCTCTCTCTGTCTCTGTCTCTCTCTCTAATCAATGATACAGTGGTACTAAAGAGATCATCACTTGCAGTTCCTTGTCTCTCTCACCTGGTTATAGTGTGAATGGTGCCGTGTGATTGACACTAATGGAATGGCTTTACTGTATATGATCTACTCTGAGGCCATTTTTACACTGAATGTGTGAGCATATGTGCTCAGGTGCGTGTGTGCATGTGTGTGTGTGTGTGTGTGTGTGTGTGTGTGTGTGTGTGTGTGTGTGCGCGCGTGCGTGCGCGCGTGTGCTTGTTTGTGTGTACAGTAGGTCTGTCTGTTAGCATGAGTGTTTTCCTGGGGTGAGACTCTGTAGGGAGTGAGCTTCTCTCACAAACACCATCTGTCAACAACAGGCTCACCTGCTAGCAAACATTTAGCTCAGGATTCAGGAACCATCTCTCTCTCTCTCTCTCTCTCTCTCTCTCTCTCTTTCTCTCTCTCTTCCCCCCTCTATCCCTCTCTCTCTTCACACACGCAACACACACATGCACACACACACACACACAGCGCAATGTCAAAACAGAAAATTATGTCTTCTCCCACTTTAGCTTGTCAATCTCACCTGGTTTGCCTCTTCCTTCCCTGAAGAATAAGAGTGTGAATGTGTGTGTGTGTGTGTGTGTGTGTGTGTGTGTGTGTGTGTGTGTGTGTGTGTGTGTGTGTGTGTGCGTGCGTGCATGCGTTTGTGCGTGGGGGGGGGGGGGGGGGGGGGAGACAGAAAGAGATGAAATGTACAAAACAGAACATTTGACAGCTATTCTGTTGAAAATAGCTGTGTTGAAAGCTAAGAAATAATGTGTGGACGGGGGGTGTAGGAAGGTGAGAAGGAGAGAGAGGGAGAGAGACTATATTACCTGAGGTGTCTTACTAAATTAACTTCTCATCATCATTAATTAGCCCCTTGTTCTTTTATTCCCTGCAGGTGAGTGTCAGTTGTTTGTGCCAGTGTGTAGTGTGTATACTGTACTATGGTGTGTGAATGTGTGAGTGCACGTGCACCGTTTCGTTTTTCACTTGGGAATAATTGCAGGTAAACAACACAGCAGTATCTGCTGTGTGTGTGTGTGTGTGTGTGTGTGTGTGTGTGTGTGTGTGTGGGTGTGTGCATGTCTGCATGAGTGCGTGCTTGCGTCGTATTTCTGTGCTTCTGTTACAAGGCTTTTGAGTGTGAATGCACTTTCAGCACATCAATTCTACTGATAGCATATTGTTGTCGGTTATTATTATCACATTTTATTATGAATATATTGTATGCCACAAAGCTGTGTTTTCTTTTTGTGAAAAAAAAGAAGAGCGTCAAAGTTTGATGCAAAAAGGGTAGGACATACATACAGTAGTAAAATGTGCTACAGTAAATCAACTCTACTGCTGTAGTATAGCACTGTAGTAATTTGCACCCTCTCGCTTGCTGTGCATACTGATTGAAAATAAAATACCTAGGTCAGATTGTTGTTTATTGATAGCTCTCCCATCCACACTGGTATAGAGCTCTTGGTCTGTGCAAATCCTAACACTATTCGAATATAGCCAAGTCACACTGATTGACATCAGTTCTTAGGACCGGGGTGCCTCAGGGCTGGTGACGGATGTGAAAACTCATGGTTGAAAATCAACCGATAATGAGATAATCACCAGTGTGTTACTTATCAAGACGTTCTTATCGGCCTACTGCACATGCTGGGAGCCTACTGAGAACGACAACCCACCTCATACCCTAACCTAAACATAACCGCAAGCACGGAGCAGCACAGTCACTTCTGTGTTTCCTAATCGCAGCCAGTATGCTCCCAGACTACATGCAGTAGATCGATAAGATCTTCTTGATAAGTAACCTACTGGTGATTGTCAGTTGATCACATTTGAAGCGGGTGTGAAAACACAATCTCCGTTTACAGGCCACTCCGGCCCGGCGGAGATAAATATTGTCAGTTTCATAGACAGCACAAAAAAAACAGCTAAGCCTAATACCGAAATGATAACACACTGACATTCTAATAGTGTAGTGCATGCAAATGGTAATGCTAGCGGAAAACAAAGACTGAAATTCTAATCTAGACTGTTTTAGCTCAGTTTCACCAGGAAAACATTTCCTTTGAACTACAGCCAGTAAGAACCCACTAATTAGGTGGATACACCTTTAGGTAAATATGAAGCTATGAATGACTCACTGCCTTTGGTGCATTAGTGATGACAATATGCATTATAATATGTACACTTTCGCATCCGGTACATTTAACAAAATGTAGCATAATCTGATTATTCAAATGAATGTTAATTGGAGCCGTTTATTTAGGACAGCATTATTTTACTAGATAAAGGCAAGTCATCTCAAAAGATTCCACTAATGCCATAAAAGAAACCTGTGTCGACACAAAAAGAACAGTTCTATCATTTTGAGCATTGTTTTTGCTTCCATTTATTTGCTCACTTCTCTTTGGGTTTCATTGTCTGCATTTTTTTTCTGGTGGGACATAATTTGCAGAAGAACAATGTGGCGAATGAATGACCCAGTATAATGCATATTCATGATGTTTGAGGAAGAGAGGTTGATCCACTTGTTTCGAGACACAACAAAAGGAGGTAGCTTCCATTCCTCTCTTATCCTCGCTGCTCCCAATCCCTCCTTCGTGTCTCCTTCAACACTTTGACTGTTCATTCCTCCTTAATTATCTTTTGGAATACCCCCAGTGTTTAAACCTTTGTCCTTTCCCCACGTGAGACCTATAAACAGACAGCTTTCACAGAGGAAGGGAAGCGGGAGGGAAGTAAGAAAAGGACATCGTGCAGCTTAATCCTCCTTCCTGCTGAAGTGGAAGAGGTTCTCCCCTAAAAAGAAATCGCTATTGTTTCCGTATGAAGGAAATCTATTGCCCCTTCACTTTGAAGCCATACATCGTATTATTGTTCATGCACGTAGCTCTTGATTTCCGGCCACTTGATTTTATTTTATCTAATATTTTATATGACATATAAAGTACAAAAGTTTAAAAGTATACCTTATACTTAATACGTCGATCATTACAGAAAAACCCACTCTGAGCAAAAGTAGAAGGGCCTAAACCTCCAATTAGTGTCCTACAGTAAACAAGAAAAGCTTCAACAGTCTCATTGCTAGAACAATCGCACTGACAATAACATTGTTGGGTAATCCGTCTAAATAGGAACCAGAAACCAAATCTGTTTGATGATGGCGGTGCTCAGCTTAGTTGCCTTTTCACCGGTTTGTACGGTAATCCTCACCAACAAAACACTAATCCTTCCTCGGTGTTACCACGTTCTTCTCCAGCCCCTTCCCCCAGCCCCTCAATATTAAACTTCCCCCAAAACTTCTCTCTCCTGCACTTGGCCAGACAGACACTCTCGAAGCTCTCGAGAACGCAAAAGTGCTCCCATCGACAAATCCTTTCAACAGTTAACAGTGTGTATTCATGGATAATGATGAAATGAAGCGTCACAGTGTTCCCTTTGTGCCATGCCATGGACTTATTGCATCACCCAGGAAGGATTCAGCAAAGTTTTCTCGCATTCAGCTGTTTACAACATGCACACAGATGTCAAAACTGGATCAACTATTTATACAAGCATTTGTACATCCATGGCAAA